>NW_019497295.1:0-356 GCF_002814215.2 Seriola lalandi dorsalis | reverse complement strand
GAAAATGGCGTCACTGGCGGTAGACTATGGCATGGAGCTCAGTGGATCGCTCGGGCTGCTCAGAGACCATTTCTTATGAGCAACCCTCATTATTCAGGAGGGCTCCTCCTCAGCAGGAGTGGACCCTCCTGTCTTCTTCATTTCATTTTTTTCCTGTTGGTTGCAACAGTGTCAAATTTCACTGTGCTTTCGAACACCGACATCATCCTACAACAGAGACCAACACTAAAGCTGACTAACTGCTTTAATTATGTTTTTGTTTCCTTTTTATTTGACAGCCTGGGGCTGCAGCTGTCATACAGACATCTAAACAACACACGCATCTGATGGAATACACAGATGTAACTATAGATCTA
>NW_019497294.1:0-344 GCF_002814215.2 Seriola lalandi dorsalis | reverse complement strand
TGAGCCTCAAAAAACTTCTTCATCTGTTTACTGAGCGTCTCCTCCAGCTGAATCACAGACCTCCTTAAAATCAACTCATATGATGGAGGAAAGAAGCTGACCTCCCTCCAGTCCTTGGTGGGTGGAGCAGTGTTCAGGGATGAGAAGCTTTGGATCAGGTGGAGGTGATCTTCAGAGACTGAGAGCTGCTCCACCTCACTGCTTCTCTTCTTCAGCTCAGAGATTTCCTGCTCCAGCTCTTTGATGAAGTCTTCAGCCTGTTTCTCTCTTCTTCTCTGCTTCTCTTTGATCGTCCTGATGAATTCAGCCTGGCCTCTCTCAACAGACTCCTTCAGAGCAGTGAA
>NW_019497293.1:0-417 GCF_002814215.2 Seriola lalandi dorsalis | reverse complement strand
GTAGAATTGCATGTTCCCCTCAACTGAGGATTCAGGCGATTTTACCAGAGGTGGCCAGCATCATGAGGGGGTGATTTAGGCAAAAAAAACATTTTTGTCAAAACATGACTTAGGCCATTATTTTAGGAAGGTGACGATATATATGTTGTTTCTCCGGATATTAAGTCCTGTTCCAACACATCAAACTGTGGCAGGAAATTACAATTTCCAAGATATTTCATGGGCATTTTTCGCAGTTATGTAAAAGAAAAGCACAAAAGAAATTTCTCATCTTCAAGCTATCCTGTGGGACCTTTGTTACATCTTTGAGCGGACATAAAAAGCAGTGTGAAGACATGGTGTTTTTAACCAAAGCATGGTTGCTACCCTGCAGGAAGTCTGACTGGGCCCGACAAATAAATCATCATCTCATAAACA
>NW_019497292.1:0-344 GCF_002814215.2 Seriola lalandi dorsalis | reverse complement strand
CTTAATGCTGTTACTAGTGTTAGCAATAGCACAACACTTATTAATTCAATAGTGTAATTAGCAAAAAAGATTTTGACATAGCAAATTATGAATTGACAAAGTTGACAGCATTAGATCTCAATCTGTTGCATGCACAGTCATTGTTTGAATTCAATCCTCGAACTCAGGTAACCAAATCCACCACCAGATGACCAAATTTCTATCAGCTTGTTTTGCAAGGAGAGGGAGGTGAGGTGTCGTCAGTAATAGACCCTTAGTACCGCCCACTCAAAGACCTGCGTCAGGCAGGTAGAAAGCGTTTCATTTCACTCAGAGCGCAGACAGAGAAACTTCTTTGCTAAGGC
>NW_019497291.1:0-344 GCF_002814215.2 Seriola lalandi dorsalis | reverse complement strand
AAATAGTGTTAATAATGAATATGTGACAAAGAGGTTGGAATCAACAGATGAAGAAATGTGATTTTTAGTGAAACATGAACCTGGAATCAGGATTCTCCTGGAGCCTCTTTCTTGGACTCACGGTGGATCAGATGAAACACAGTTTCAGATTCATACACATTCTGATCAGACCAGGAGAGAGAGTCAAACTGAAGCACTCACCTTTCCTCACTCATCCATTAGGACTGATTAATGATTATTGAATGTTATTGAAGGATGGTCACAGACAGGTGGACTGTTACTACAGAATCTATCTGTGTGTGTGTGTGTGTGTGTGTGCGTGTGTGTGTGTGTGTGTGTGTGTG
>NW_019497290.1:0-445 GCF_002814215.2 Seriola lalandi dorsalis | reverse complement strand
TGATATTTTTTCTAAACTTTGTGTGATTTTCGGCCATGTTTTTTTGTCTCTGCCAAGGTATTCAGGACCTTTCAGCCATTTTGACCTTAAGAAAGATTCCACATGCATCCCCCGGGAGGCGTCGTCGGCCGGATTGTCTTTTGAATTTATGTGCTTCCACTGGCTTGTGTGGGATAGATCATGGATCACTGCAACTCTGTTGGATACAAATGTGTGAAATCTCTTTGTTTGATTGTGGATGTATTTCAATACAGATGTACTGTCTGTCCAGAAAGTTGAATCTGTAAGAGGTAAGTGTAATTCCTTCCTCAGCATCCGATCCACTTTTACAGCCACTGTTGCTGCAGTGAGTTCAAGCCTGGGAATGGTAATTTGTTTGAGAGGTGAGACCCTGGATTTTCCAAATATGAAGGAGATGTGAACTTTGCCTTCATGATTTGTGAGT
>NW_019497289.1:0-490 GCF_002814215.2 Seriola lalandi dorsalis | reverse complement strand
TATAGCATGGCAAAAAAAAGTCATAGTATAGCATGGCAAAAAAAAAGTCATAGTATAGCATGGCATAAAAAGTCATAAAAAAGTCAGTATAGCATGGCATAAAAAGTCAAAAAAATGTCATAGTATAGCATGGCAAAAAAAAGTCATAGTATAGCATGGCAAAAAAAAAGTCATAGTATAGCATGAAATAAAAAGTAAAAAAAAAGTCATAGTATAACATGGCATGAAAAGTCAAAAAAAAGTCATAGTATAGCATGGCATAAAAAGTAAAAAAAAAGTCATAGTATAGCATGGCGTAAAAAGTCAAAGTATAGCATGGCATAAAAAAGCAATAGTATAGCATGGCATAAAAAGTCATAGTATAGCATGGCATAAAAAGTCATAAAAAAGTCATAGTATAGCATGGCATAAAAAGTAAAAAAAAAGTCATAGTATAGCATGGCGTAAAAAGTCATAGTATAGCATGGCATAAAAAAGTCATAGTATAGCA
>NW_019497288.1:0-625 GCF_002814215.2 Seriola lalandi dorsalis | reverse complement strand
TCATGATGAAGTCAAAATAAGTTCAAGTCCAAGCCAATGAGAATCTGGTTTCAGCCCAAACAGTCTGCTGAGTGAGATCTGGCTTAGAATCTGGATGATTGTATACAATATAATAATTGCTTCGTTCAGTGTTTTTCCTTTGCCTAAACTTTGTTCATGTCCACACATGTTGTCTGACCTGCTGTATGCAAGACAGCATGTTAAGAATGAGAAGATATTATTGGGAATGGTTAAAGGGGGAAATCACTTGAATCTCAATGCAGGTAATATTCCCACTAGGGTTGTCACGATACCAAATTTCTGTTTCGATACCGATACCAATATGTATTTCGATACTTTTCGATACTTTTTGTAAAAAATATTTCATTATATTATGTATTGCCTTAATGGGTTATTTAAATATTTAAAGAATGTCATTTAATTTTTAAAAATATATTTTTTAATGTATTTATTAACCATGGACATGTTTTAGCTCTCTGTATGCAGGCTACTGTAGGTTTATTACTGGGCTGGGAGGGGCTTTGTACTTCTTTCATTGACATTACAGTGCAGTGAACAGGTGAGCAACATTATCACCTGTCGTTCTTGACTGAAGTCTCGGAACAAGTCCGCATGGTTGTCCTTT
>NW_019497287.1:0-344 GCF_002814215.2 Seriola lalandi dorsalis | reverse complement strand
TGTGCTTAAACAGTTAAATCAAAATCTATTTATTTAGAGCTTTTTATAGAAGAAAGAAAGAAAGAAAGAAAGACAGAAAGAAAGAAAGAAGGAAAGACAGAAAAAAGAAAAAAGAAAGACAGAAATAAAGAAAGTTGAGGAGAAAATGTCACTAAAGGAAAATTGCATTGCAGTGCATTAGAAAAAATATCTCATGTATGTTTCTCGTTTGTTTTCTTGAGCTCAGTCTGTGTTGCAGTGAAAAATAAAAGAATTCAAGAAAACCTACAAACCAAATTCAGAGACGTAGTTGGAGCTCAAATCTCTTGAAGCTTTGTGGACACATTTTATTCTTTCAGAGAGAC
>NW_019497286.1:0-344 GCF_002814215.2 Seriola lalandi dorsalis | reverse complement strand
GGAAGATGTTGATAACATGTTGATAATATGTGGTTGTTGCCTCATCAGCTTGTTCCACTCCCCCCCCAAGTGGTCGATGTATGTATTCACCTGCTGCCTTCAGTCTAATCTCAGTGTCGGAGTAATTTCTGCAGCCACAAAGTTCTTGTTCACTCTAATAAAGATATTTTACAAAACAAATATTTTCCTTCGTGTTTTAGTCTCACCTTTTTTATTTTTGAAACTTTCTTCTGAAGTGCAGATTTTTAAAAACTGTATCCACGTGGAGACGAGATGGAGAGTTTGGGAAAGCATCATCCATCCCCACAAGACTATAAGACACGCCCAATGCGATGGATGCCATT
>NW_019497285.1:0-344 GCF_002814215.2 Seriola lalandi dorsalis | reverse complement strand
TGTGTGTGTGTGTGTGTGTGTGTGTGTGTGTGTGTGTGTGTTGTGTGTGTGTTTTACCCTCTAAATACTGCATGTAATGTGGCAGTATATTTGTATAGATGGAATGTGATGGTATTTGTTTTCATTTAGAGCTCTGACATTTTCATTTTTGAGAGAGCTGAACAAATCAGTTTTTCTCTTTTTTCTTGCAAACTTCTCGTCTCTGACAGCCTAATACTCCACTTTAATAACGCCGAAAGAGGATTCTTTGTGCACATAGTTGAAGTACTCAGTGTGTGTGTGTGTGTGTGTGTGTGTGTGTGTCTATTTGTGTGGAACTGTGTGCCACATATTAACTCACATAT
>NW_019497284.1:0-395 GCF_002814215.2 Seriola lalandi dorsalis | reverse complement strand
TTAACATCCATCTGATGGGCATAAATATAACTTCACATGAATGAGAATTGTGAACACGCACCCTAACAAGGTGATCATTTGTCAGGCCTTTGTGTAAATCAGTGTTTTGTGAAGTTTTTCTGCCCCTGAGGAGCCAAGAATTGATTAAAGGTTGATTTGAGGGAAATACTCGCATTAGCAGTGTCAGCAGTGCAGCGTTTACTGTATCCGGCAGCAGCAGCAGCATCATCACCATCACCATCATCATCATCAGCAGCGGCAGCAGCAGCAGCAGCATCAGCAGCAGCAGCAGCAGCAGCAGCAGCAGCAGCAGCAGCAGCAGCATCATCACCATCAGCAGCGGCAGCAGCAGCATCATCACCATCAGCAGCGGCAGCAGCAGCAGCAGCAGCAGC
>NW_019497283.1:0-1028 GCF_002814215.2 Seriola lalandi dorsalis | reverse complement strand
TCTCTCTCTCTCTCTCTCTCTCTCTCTCTCTCTCTCTCTCTCTCTCTCTGTCTGCATCCATGACATATGGAGACACAGAGGTGCCACCTCAGCTGCATTCAGGATCCACCAGGTGTGCAGCTGTACACAGAGGCCGGTAGGCTGACAAAGGGCGGGGTCAGCCTGCTGGTTTCCACCTTACATAGTTCATCCCAGGTACATGCGTGTGTCTCATAGTTTGTGATTAAGTATGTTGTGTATGATCATTTCATGCAAACATAAAATTCATTTTTGGTCCAAAACCTTTTTCTTCAAGCCAGTGCCAAGTACTTCCAACACCTGCCAGACAGAGCTGGACAAATAGCAAGTTGTCTTCCCTCCCAGATACCAGGAGAGGCAGCTTTAGGATACAGTTCAAGGTTGGAGTCTCCAGAGGTGAGATTTACTTCAGTTATCACTGTTTCCTCTAATGAATATCAGATCTATATCAACACACACTGCTCTCTATGATTATCTTTCAGCTGTTTTCTTGAACTGAACTCAGGCCCTGCAAACTGGCCCAGTGCCAGCCGCCTGGTGGAGGCCAGTGGCCACGTGGTCCAGAGTGACCATAAGGACTTGGTCGTCCCTCATCCTCGAAGACTATGTGGCCATTAGAGAGGCAGTGCTGACCAGCCTGAGGTTGATGGCTCAAACCAACATCCAGCTCTTTGAATTAAAATGAGAACTCAGTGGTAAGAGTACTGTACTGTGATTTATCTTTTAATGAAAGCTGGAAATCCTGAAACAGGGTTTGTCTGTGTGTTCCAGGTGCTGGCCAGACTCTTCAGCAAAGGGTCTGTCTTTGGTACAGGTGGGATAAGGACAGCCCTTAAACTTCAATGTCCCAGAGGAGCAGCCTGAGCCCTCCAGCAGGGTCTGCCTTCTCCTCCTCCTCCAGACAATGAACAGCTTGGCCCCTCATCCAGTGCTGTTGGTCCTCCCTTCGCTCCAGCTCCACTCCCCTCTTCTGTTCAGCCAGTTCCTCTGGCCTGGACTACATGTACCCA
>NW_019497282.1:0-646 GCF_002814215.2 Seriola lalandi dorsalis | reverse complement strand
TGCCTTACTATACTATGTCGTTTTTATGACTTTTTGTGCCTTACTATTCTATGACTTTTTTTGCCTTACTATACTATGTCGTTTTTATGACTTTTTGTGCCTTACTATTCTATGACTTTTTTTGCCTTACTATACTATGTCGTTTTTATGACTTTTTTTTGCCTTACTATACTATGACGTTTATTGACGTTTTTATGCCTTAATATACGATACCTTTATGACTTTTTTTGCCTTACTATATGTATGACGTTTTTATGACTTTTTATGCCTAACTATACTATGTCGTTTTTGTGACTTTTTTTTGCCTTACTATACGATGTCACTTTTATGACTTTTTTTTGCCTTACTATACTATGATGTTTTTATGACTTTTTATATCTTACTATACTATGACTTTCTTATGACTTCTGTTGCCTTACTATACTATGACTTTCCTATGACTTCTTTTGCCTTACTATACCATGTCACTTTTATGACTTTTTTTGCCTTACTATACTATGACGTTTATTGAAGTTTTTATGCCTTATTATACTATGTCACTTTTATGACTTTTTTGCCTTACTATACTATGATATTTTTATGACTTTTTATGCCTTACTATACTATGTCGTTTTTATGACTTTTTATGCCTTACTATACTATGTCG
>NW_019497281.1:0-344 GCF_002814215.2 Seriola lalandi dorsalis | reverse complement strand
AATGTATATGAGTCGGCCATAGGAGTATCATGTTATGCTGAGGGATTGATTAGAGCAAAATTAGCAGTTTATCTGGGACTGTTAAATAAAGAATATTCTACATTTGATATTATTCATTGCAGAGTATAGTTTTCTGGTGTATGTTGCTATGGTAATCCTGCAACTGGCAGCATTCCAGTAATAGATTGATTTTGGTCTGGTTATTCTATACACTAGACTCAAAGATGGAAGAAGAAAATCTCTGTCTGTGTGTGAGTGTTTGTGTGTGTGTGTGTGTGTGTTTGCGCGCGCGTGTGTGTATCTTTGCCTTATCAATCTGTAAGCGCTGTATTGATTGGCCAAAA
>NW_019497280.1:0-344 GCF_002814215.2 Seriola lalandi dorsalis | reverse complement strand
TCTCCGGCCAACCCGTGCACACTCAAAGAAAAGCAGGGCAAAAACTGCAAAGAGCCGAACACAAAAGCCCCTCCAAAAACTGGAAGACAGAGCGCTCACTCTGATGCCGTTTCGGAAAACTAAAAAACGGAGTGCTCACTCATAACTTTTTTTTAAAGGCAGCACACTTACTGTCAAATTAACAATTGTATTTGGTTCAGAGTTTTACAACATATTAATGTAAATTACACATGGCTTCATTGTTTTTGTAGTTACAGTTTTTTTATGTCACGATTTTACAGTGATTC
This sequence comes from Seriola lalandi dorsalis, assembly GCF_002814215.2. Taxonomy (NCBI): domain Eukaryota; kingdom Metazoa; phylum Chordata; class Actinopteri; order Carangiformes; family Carangidae; genus Seriola; species Seriola lalandi. The sequence continues at coordinate 57 of NW_019497280.1, read as the reverse complement.
ACTGTTAATTCCATGGACATTTTTTTACAGTGTGTCATTATTCGTACAATTAGGTTT
>NW_019497279.1:0-544 GCF_002814215.2 Seriola lalandi dorsalis | reverse complement strand
TTCAGTAACCTGTCATGATTACGGAACATTTTTTTTGGCTGCTAGTGCTGTACAACTTTTGTCTCTCAAAGTTAATCAAAATTTAAAGAGGTGGAGGACCAATATAAATTTGCTCACGTGTCACAAAGTTCAGTACAACAACTCAACTCACAAGTTGTATTTGCAGGCATAAAATGGAAGTTGGGCCATGTATTGCATTTTATTATTTTATTCTACGCATATCTTGGCATTTTGTTCTGTATTTTTACTGAAACTAGCCAAACCGGTGAAACCTCTCTCTCTCTCTCTCTCTCTCTCTCTCTCTCTCTCTCTCTCTCTCTCTCTCTCTCTCTCTCACACACACACACACACACACACCCCCTCTGCCTAAACACACCAATTACTCATTCTCGAAACCAGACCGTTGACTCAAATGGCTTACTAACATACCTGCCGAGGAGACACACCTTGCTGAAGTTAGCTAGCGTTAGACGTTTCCGTAATTATGCAACACTACTCTCTCACTCACTCACACACACACACACACACACACACACACACACAC
>NW_019497278.1:0-471 GCF_002814215.2 Seriola lalandi dorsalis | reverse complement strand
GAGGGACAATTCTTTCAAGGCAGCACAGAGATGAGACTACTGTGCTACGGCAGTGGACGACTAAGTCAGTCCATGGTAATGAGGGTGCTAAGTTTACAGTAATTGGCACATTGTGTCATGAGGACGTCAGACGTGCTCACAGCCACATTCTGTCACATTAGCGTCTCCAGGGCCAAAGGTTGCCAGGCAGCGCAGAGGCATCAAGCATCTCAGCATGTGGCATGACACACTGTTAACTAGTATTTCAGCAGCTTAGAAATCCATTGTGGCGCTTTTGTGGTTAGTTGTGAAGAAGAAGAAAGAAAAAAAAAACCTGTGGCCTCAATAAGACCCCCCCCCCCCCATCACCAGGTGATTTTGACACAGTATGGGCAATAATTATTTTTGTAATCATCAGGCATTCAACAAGTGGCAGCAAAAATATTGGAATAAATCACCAGATGTGACTAACCTCTCAGTTAATAGTGGACA
>NW_019497277.1:0-344 GCF_002814215.2 Seriola lalandi dorsalis | reverse complement strand
CAGTCACTCAGTCAGTCACTCACTGGCTCAGTCACTCACTGGCTCAGTCACTCTGTCAGTCACTCAATCACTCGGTCACTCAATCACTCAGTCAGTCACTCAGTCAGTCACTCAATCACTCAGTCAGTCAGTCAGTCAGTCAGTCAGTCAGTCACTCAGTCAGTCACTCACTGGCTCAGTCACTCACTGGCTCAGTCACTCTGTCAGTCACTCACTGGCTCAGTCACTCACTGGCTCAGTCACTCTGTCAGTCACTCAATCAGTCACTCAATCACTCAGTCAGTCACTCAATCACTCAGTCAGTCACTCAGTCAGTCACTCAATCACTCAGTCAGTCACTCAGT
>NW_019497276.1:0-531 GCF_002814215.2 Seriola lalandi dorsalis | reverse complement strand
GTTCTACTGGATCTACTCACCAGAGACGTTGAGTCGACATTTACCAGAGCTCCTCCCATCAGAGGTGAGGACCCGACACCTGTACTCTCCTGAGTCCTCAGTCCTCAGTCTGTACACATGAAGTCTGATTCGTCCTTCTCTGAGGACGTCTTTGTCACACTGGACTCGTCCTGAAAACTGTTCATCCTGAGACTCTGGGGACTCAACACCCTCATGTAGATGATACAGGACTGAGGCTCTGAGATCAGTGATCAGTTCACAGAAGATAATGAGGAAGTCAGGTGGAGTGTGAGGTTTGGTTGTGAAGCTCCACTCCAGTGTGATGTTGTGGTTCTCCTCTGCCTGATAGGAGCTCTGTGTCACATTCACTACAAATGTTCCTGTTGAGGAGACAGAGAGGGAAAGTGAGGAGCAGACTAACTGAGGACTTGTATCAGTTTCTAGATAATAAAGTGAAAGAGTAAACTAACCACAGACACAGGAGGTCAGTGTGAGGAGCAGCAGGATGCAGCAGATCATCTTCTCCCTGTG
>NW_019497275.1:0-344 GCF_002814215.2 Seriola lalandi dorsalis | reverse complement strand
GCACACAGAGAAACGTGCAAACACACACACATGAATCTTATTCTTCTTCTTATCTTCAGTATTCTCTATATCCATTCCTTTCTCATTCTGCCTCACCCTCACACATGTAATCACATGCACACAAATCTACAGCTTTCCCAGTCTCAGCTCTTATATGATGTGAGCAAAAAGCTTGAATTTATCCTCTGTGAGGACCCAAACCCACCCCTACCCCCTCCCCCAACCCTCCCTCGTCTTATCCCTCCACATTTTTTCTAGCACACATACACATACACACACACACACACACACACACACATGCGAACATGTATTATGTGGCTTTTGTCAGTGTGAGCTGGAGTGGA
>NW_019497274.1:0-344 GCF_002814215.2 Seriola lalandi dorsalis | reverse complement strand
AACATCAAATTATTCCAGCTAAACAGCAATTATGGTAAGACAGAAAAATACACATATTTTATCTTTTTTTTTTGTTGGAACCGAATTTTCCAAAATAGGAGTTGCTTTCAAACCAGAGCACCCATCATGTTTATAGTTTCATATTACAGTACACACTCTACTGCTCTCTGGTGGCCACTGTAGCACCACCACCATCATCATCATCATCATCATCATCATTATAATCATCAGCACAACATCACCATCAGAGTTTACAGTCATCTCTCTATCATGCGATCATTTGTCACTCTGTGGTGAAAAGGGGGTCAAGTGGAGACCTTGGGGGGGGAGTCACAGTGACACAT
>NW_019497272.1:0-344 GCF_002814215.2 Seriola lalandi dorsalis | reverse complement strand
CATAAATTAAGAATCCCTGATTGTGTATCTATGTGTGCCAACACAAAGGTCTCAAAGATTCTAAGATGTAACTGATTGTGTGCCGCAATTGGTCATTGTGTCACTGTACACTCATTGTAATTGCTGTGCATGTGGAGTCTGTGTATCACCTGCCTGCCCTGTCAGTTTTGCTTTTTTTTGTTTTGTCTTATATCAAGTGTGATATAATATGACTATTGCGTATGTGATGTTGATTCTGAAACAATATATTGAACAGCCACAGCACCAGCCGTAGACATGGACCATACTGAGAACCTACTTTATTGATCCCAAACTGGGAAATTCTCTTGTCACAGCAGCAAGAC
>NW_019497271.1:0-344 GCF_002814215.2 Seriola lalandi dorsalis | reverse complement strand
TTACCCCCCCCCCCCCCCCCCCACCATTGCACACTCAACTCCTTTGATAATTATGCAATATGGCTGTTGTTTTGTTTTTTTGTTTTGTTTGTTTTCCAATTGTAGACACTTGAGACCAAATTTATATTCATCTCCTCTTCATTTTGTGTTTGTAAGGTTTTTATATTGTCATGTATATTTGTTTTATGTCGTATAGGTGCAACACTTTTTTTCTTATTAATCAAGGCTCTGTAAAACCTAAAAATATACATTTGTATATAGTTAGCTTGTTAGAGGGTGTGTGTGTGTGTGTGTATAATATATGCCTTAATTTTCAACAAATAGAAATTGTAAAAAAAAAAAAA
>NW_019497269.1:0-344 GCF_002814215.2 Seriola lalandi dorsalis | reverse complement strand
GCTATTCTTATTCTTCAATAATTCTGGGGCTTAAAATATCAGGTTTTGTCCTGCTGTTGGTGCTAGGGGGGAATCCATTACCATGATGCATTGTCATTAAGATCAAATGATTTTATTCCATGGAAGGCTGGATTTTCTCCCTTATATCAGGGTAACACACACTATTTGGTGATTGTAGACTGTCGTCCTGTAAAAAAACGAGCCCATAGGTCGCCTCTGCAGCTGGTTATTACGACTGTATGATTATGATTGTTACGTTTTGTTGATAGGTGACATCTAATGGCTGTAGTAATCAAGACAGCAGCAAAGGGAAAAGTGTGGTGACGTATAAAGAGAGACAAAGT
>NW_019497268.1:0-344 GCF_002814215.2 Seriola lalandi dorsalis | reverse complement strand
CAAAGTTATTATACAGGATTGTGAACTAACACCTCTCAGCGCCTGTCATCTTTCTACATATTATCATGAGTCGTTGAGGTGTGGCTTTTACCACTTCCCACACTGCTAATTCCTCTGACAGAGCGCAGCGTGCGGCAACCTTAAACAGACGCCAAAGACAAACACCTCATCTTCATGCATCCATCAAGACAGAGCATCATTACAGAGCCTCTTATGATGCTGGTGAAAAGAAATAATGGGATTTGTGCAAGGCGTGTTGATGCACCAAAATGAGCCCTGGCAAATTCAACCCTACACACACACACACACACACACACACACACACACACACACACACTGCAAGA
>NW_019497267.1:0-344 GCF_002814215.2 Seriola lalandi dorsalis | reverse complement strand
GAGAAAGCTAAGTCATCATCCTCATCAGACAGATACAGACAATCATCATCAAACAGATACGGCCCGAACAGGTTGACCTGAACAACACCACCCCAATGATGAAGCATGGTGGAGGCAGCATCAGGCTGCGAGACAGGGAGACTGGTCAGGACTGAGGGAAAACTGAACGGACCAAAGTTGTTAAAATTTCTTAAAAGCAACCACAAGGTGGAAATGAAGCATTCTGCAGGACTGCTACAACAACCTACCTGCTGCAGCTGCTAACACAAGTAGCTACGTTCCTACTGCTCGATAAAAACAAGGGATTTAAACACAATTTGCTCCTTAGACCCCCCCCCCCCCCC
>NW_019497266.1:0-577 GCF_002814215.2 Seriola lalandi dorsalis | reverse complement strand
TCACCAACATAAGTGTCCATGGCTGCACTGCAATAATTAGATCACTGACGTAACCTCTTATTTATAATAATAACCTAAAATAGCCTATATATTACCAATTTTAAAAAATATCCTGTTTTTGCATCTGGTTTTCCAGAAATAAATTTATGATGACTATTCAAATGTGACACTACAACAAAAAGAAAGTAAAATGATTTTTCAAAAATGTAATAGTTGTTGTTATAGAGAGCTCAAAGCTCCCAGAGTTTGTTGTTAGCTTGAGTAGTTCCCCTGTTGTGTTCTTTTCTTTTCTTTTCTTTTCTTTTCTTTTCTTTTCTTTTCTTTTCTTTTCTTTTCTTTTCTTTAAGTTGTTGTATTTTCTTATTTTTGCAAAAACCTGGTCACCATTACTATGAGGCCATATCATATCAGGTGTAGCTAGTTGCTGTAGCTAGCCAATCACAAAGCAGTAGCTAACAGGTAAAAGTTATTTCAGAAACAAACACCTGGAACTAAAATAAAGAAACATGACTTCAAACTGACATTTTTCACTGAAAAATATTTGCCTGGCTCTTTATAACTCAAAACTGTGGTTTTC
>NW_019497265.1:0-471 GCF_002814215.2 Seriola lalandi dorsalis | reverse complement strand
GTGTGTGTGTGTGTGTGGTTCTTAATATAAACTGAGGCCGAGCTGCTCTATAAATAGTCCTGTTCATTGTGGAACAGATCAGTGTGAGAAAACACACCAACCTCAGCCTCAGTTTACCCACAATCCACCTCTGATATGACATGACTCACCTGTTCACATGTCCATGTGAAGTGTGTGTCACATGGTGTTTTCACTGTGACCTGTGAAGAGGCTGAAGTGATGTCACGGCGTACAGGAGCCCACCTGGACCCACCATCCAAACCTTGCAGGATTTGGTTTCTCTGAGTGTTTTTACCTGAAATCTGCTTTATTTCTATTGGATCACTCAGAAAACAGTCAGCCAATCAGAAGAGAGGCTCAGAGCCTCCTCTCTTCTGATTGGCTCACTGACCTGTTGTTACTAGAGCTGCAGAGAGAAGCCTGAGAGAGGAGATGTAAAACTACACTGAGATGGTTTTTATATCTTCTGAT
>NW_019497264.1:0-344 GCF_002814215.2 Seriola lalandi dorsalis | reverse complement strand
ACAGTCGACGCCATTTTGCTGCGTCACAGTCGGAGTCAGTGGAGCTGAATGAGCAACAGAACCCAGGAAATGATCGGGAGACGTTCTCGTCCGTCTTTCTGAGACGCAGGTCTGACTTCACATCTGTGCATCACATCTGTGCTCATTTCCTGCCCGTGTTTTCAGTCCCTTCTTCAGCCACAACCGACTCTTCTCTTTCTGTCTCTGTTTGTCTGCTTCGTGTTTCTCCCAGACCCTGAAATAAATTAAGAGGATGTCAGATTCAAATCTCCCACTAATATTTCAGCTCATCTATTCAACAAACAGACTTGTGTAACTCTAAACGCCCCACCACAGGCCTGCAG
>NW_019497263.1:0-344 GCF_002814215.2 Seriola lalandi dorsalis | reverse complement strand
GCTCCAGCTGTCTCTCTGATACAGACCCTCTGCTCTTTCTGGCTCTCTTATGGAAACCCAGCGCTGCATAGGTCACATCAGCAGAGCTTGGATTCTGTAAATGACAATATATAGTCACTAATGTCACACAGCTGAGTATGTGGGAAAATGTAAGACCAGACAACATCTAAACTAGACTTTGATCTTAATCTAAGGTTACATTGTGATTACCTGGCTGTGTTGTGGATTGTGTCCCTCTTCCTTTAAATCTGAATGACAGAAACGGCACATCTGGTCAGTGCACTGATCGAAAATGTTGCTGTTCATACTTTCTTGGTAAACAGGAAGTTTTGTATTTGTAAAGT
>NW_019497262.1:0-344 GCF_002814215.2 Seriola lalandi dorsalis | reverse complement strand
TGACATTTTATGCCTTAATATAGTATAATGTATTCTTGACATTTTATGCCATATTATACTATGATGTTTTCATATTTTTCTACCATACTAGACTAAAATCTTTTTTGGCATTTTTTTGCCAAATTATATTATTTTGTCTAATGCCTTGCCTTACTATGACGTTTGTATGACATTTTATGCCTTAATATAGTACAATGTTTTTTTGACGTTTTATGCCATACTATACTATGACGTTTTTTGGCATTTTTCTGCCATACTATACTTTGACATATTTTGAAAATTTTATGCCTAATTATATTATTTTGTCTAATGCCTTGCCATACTATGACGTTTGTATGACATTT
>NW_019497261.1:0-344 GCF_002814215.2 Seriola lalandi dorsalis | reverse complement strand
AGGCCTGACAGAGCCAGGAGGTGTGCTGGGTCTTTGTCCTGTTGAAAATTAAATGATGCTCTCACTAAGTGCAGGTCAGGTGGCATGTGGCTGCAGAATGCTGTGGAAGTGATGCTGCACACCCTCCTCCATACTTCACGGTGGGAACCACACATGTCGACATACCATCCCTTTTCTCTTTTTCTGCGTATCACAAAGACAAGGCGGTTAAAATAAAAAATCTGACATTTGGACTCATCAGACCAAAGTCCTGATCTCCACTGGTCTAATGTCCATTCTTTGTGTTCCTCAGGAGTGATTTCTTTGCAGCAGTTCGATGGTGAAGGCCTGAGTCTGTTGAGCTG
>NW_019497260.1:0-344 GCF_002814215.2 Seriola lalandi dorsalis | reverse complement strand
CCGTGGTGATGTGGTGCCCAAAGATGTTAATGCTGCCATTGCCACCATCAAGACCAAGCGTACCATCCAGTTTGTGGACTGGTGCCCCACTGGTTTCAAGGTTGGCATCAACTACCAGCCACCCACTGTGGTTCCTGGTGGAGACCTGGCCAAGGTCCAGAGGGCTGTTTGCATGCTGAGCAACACCACTGCTATTGCAGAGGCCTGGGCTCGCCTTGACCACAAGTTTGATCTGATGTACGCTAAGCGTGCCTTTGTTCACTGGTATGTGGGTGAGGGTATGGAGGAGGGAGAGTTCTCTGAGGCCAGAGAGGACATGGCAGCTCTGGAGAAGGATTATGAGG
>NW_019497259.1:0-344 GCF_002814215.2 Seriola lalandi dorsalis | reverse complement strand
TATAATGTTCAGAGTTTGTTGAAACTGTTGAGAAGAGTTGATTCAACTTCATGATAATTTCAGATAATGTGTAAATTAGTGTTGAACTGTCTTGCATTATGCAGAGAGGTGCTTCTGTTATTTAGAGTATCCTCAGTGATATAAATGGCGTGAACAAAATAATAGAAACACCTGTCAGTTATGAGACTGTATTAGCTTTAGCTAGGTGTACCTAATAAACAGGCTACTCAGTGTAAAATCAAAGATAAAAAACACACATACTCACATACACACTCACAGTTTTTGTGCACTTAATACAGGTGGACAGTTGTTGATGTAAACACATTCAAATATTTCTATTTAAA
>NW_019497258.1:0-344 GCF_002814215.2 Seriola lalandi dorsalis | reverse complement strand
ATGACTTGTAAAACAATGCAAAGAGAGAAAGAATGTATTTCCTGTCAAAGTGTCTTCTCGCTCCTGAATCTCTAACCCCTGCTGTATTGTGGGTTTGTGTGTGTTTAAGCAGCCGTGCCAGATATTTACTAGGTTTGTTCCCCACATAGTTTTAAGATCAAATCTCTTCATACAGATCTTCATACAGAACTTCATACTGAATTTTTATGTCTCAACTACAGTTATGCCACAGTGATGCAACTCTTACACAGGCTTTGACTTTGAAATTTCCTTTACTGTAGACTTGAAATTACAAAGTCATAAATCTTTCTGTTTTCAGAAAGGTTCATTTACTGACCTGCCGT
>NW_019497257.1:0-344 GCF_002814215.2 Seriola lalandi dorsalis | reverse complement strand
AATAGAAAATACATTTGATTGGTGGTTACACAAACACACTCATGCGTTCACACACACACACACACACACACACTCACACACACACACTCCTTCACAGGATGTGAGGTCTTCAGGTCATGTCAAGACCGGCTGCTCTCTCCGTCCTTATTTCACCTGCCGTAAACAATCTGTTCAGCTCGACACACATTTTCTCACATGAGCAGGAGAGCGAACTTCAGGTGAGAGCTTGTAGAGTTAAAAACAAACTTTATTAGTAACATGACGTGTTCACGAAACAGGTTTCAACCTCAGCGAACTGTCATCAGGGTTCAAATGAGGAGACGACAGCCGGGCCTCACCCTTTT
>NW_019497256.1:0-344 GCF_002814215.2 Seriola lalandi dorsalis | reverse complement strand
AGACGTAGGGGTTTGTACAGTCAACAACTGAGCAACTAGCGTGCATCGTTCGTAACTTGAACATAGTTTTACCGGAGCCGGTGATGCGAGGGAATAAATGATAGCGGCTGCAAGGCGGACTCAGAAGGCGGAACACACACCTAGCTCGGGGAGTGTCACCCACCTGGGGGAGGTGTTATTTCCCTTCATGACGACATCAAGGGAAAATCTCCAATTGGCCTGTGTGAGCACACATTTTCTGAAAGGTGGAGCAAGCAAAAGACGGAGAGGATGGACTTTTGTAGACAGGCCGGGGACACATATTACTGATAGAAAACCATGGAAAAGTGCATTTTGCATAATAT
>NW_019497255.1:0-344 GCF_002814215.2 Seriola lalandi dorsalis | reverse complement strand
ACACACACACACACACACACACACACACACACACACACACACACACACAGTGGCACTGACCGGAGCATCGGAACTTGTTGCTCTTGATCTGCGCGATGCGTTTGTTGGCGAGGCGGCGAGGGCTGGCGCAGCGAGCTCCACTGGTCTCTATGGGGTTCGAACGCAGGAAGTCGGCCAGCCACTTCACATTGCAGTCGCACACAAAGGGGTTCTGGGCCAGGTGGCTGATGGGAAATCACAGGAGAAGGGGGGCACAACATCAGTCAGATCCGAACTGAATGCGGGTGGAAGAGAACCGAACAGAGCCGGACTTTAAAGAGTGTGTGTGTGTGTGTGTGTGTGTG
>NW_019497254.1:0-366 GCF_002814215.2 Seriola lalandi dorsalis | reverse complement strand
AAATTAGCTTATTCAGTTCCCGTCACCTGTCCTCCGTCCTCCGTCACCTGTCACCTGTCCTCCGTCCCCCATCACCTGTCCTCCGTCCTCCGTCACCTGTTACCTGTCCTCCGTCCCCCATCACCTGTCCTCCGTCCTCCATCACCTGTCCTCCGTCCTCCGTCACCTGTCACCTGTCCTCCGTCCCCCATCACCTGTCCTCCGTCCTCCGTCACCTGTTACCTGTCCTCCGTCCCCCATCACCTGTCCTCCGTCCTCCATCACCTGTCCTCCGTCCTCCGTCACCTGTTACCTGTCCTCCGTCCCCATCACCTGTCCTCCGTCCTCCATCACCTGTCCTCCGTCCTCCGTCACCTGTCCTCCGTC
>NW_019497253.1:0-764 GCF_002814215.2 Seriola lalandi dorsalis | reverse complement strand
AGGTCTCTACGACCTTCCTATCAGAAGCTACAGACCTTAACGACTATGGTAGGGGGTACGATAGGTGGCAAAACTCTGTTAACCTAACCCTAACCCTAACCCTAACCCTAACCCTAACCCTAACCCTAACCCTAACCCTAACCCTACCCCTACCCTAACCCTAACCCTAACCCTAACCCTAACCCTAACCCGACCCCGCTACTTTTACCTCCTACCTAAGATCCACAAAGACCCACAGACCTGGACAATTCCCTCTGAAGTTCCTCCAGGCAGACCTATAGTATCTGACTGCAATAGTTCCACATATCATATCTCACAATACATCGATCAGTTTTTAGGTCCCCTCTCCATCCGTCACCCCAGTTACATAAAAGACACATACCATTTCATAGACACAATCAGATCCATGGCTGTCCCCCCTCACTCCCTTCTTTTCACCATTGACATTAATAACCTCTACACCAATATCAACACCCAACTTGGATTACAAACACTTCGCACCATTTTCAATAGAAACCCAGACCCAACCCGCCCTGACACTGAACTCCTTCAATTAATAGAACTCTGCCTCACCAACAATGATTTTCTTTTTAATAACCAATTTTATTTGCAGATCCACGGGACAGCCATGGGTCAGAGATTCGCACCCTCTTACGCCAACCTCTACATGAGCGAGTGGGAGCGAGAAGCCCTAGCAAAATGTCCCCTACAACCATCCCTCTACCTCAGGTTTTTAGACGACATTTTTGGTATTTGGCCCCATC
>NW_019497252.1:0-344 GCF_002814215.2 Seriola lalandi dorsalis | reverse complement strand
ATAGATAGATAGATAGATAGATAGATAGATAGTTAGATAGATAGATAGATAGATAGATAGATAGATAGATAGGCCTTTTGCCAGCACAGTTAGCATGTGTCGTAGAGACGGATGTTATCTCAGTAACGCCTTGACGGAACTTCTTCAAATTTGACACAAACATTCACTTGAACTGAAAGATGAACTGATTAGATTTTGGTTGTCAAATGTCAAAGGTCATAGTCCGTGTGACCCACACAAACACTTTCTAGCCATTAGTCAAGACTTCACACAATAATTATGACGAAATTTCACACAAATGGTTGATATTTTATACGACAGGGATGTAACCTGAAACTACTGAC
>NW_019497251.1:0-344 GCF_002814215.2 Seriola lalandi dorsalis | reverse complement strand
AGCGCGAGCGTCAGTGTTTAGACCAGTGGTTGCAAATCTTGTGCGACGGGGTCCCGACAGAATGCTGCTTTGATTCTAAATAAGCTGCTGCATTTTCACAAACTTGAAGAAACTTAAGCTTCAACTGAGAGACACCTCAACGCATGTTTTCTTTTTTTTTCTTTTCTGTTTGCTACCACTTTAGTTTAAGATTACACTTATTAAGGATTTATCAGTGGTTTATAATTAGGTTATTCGTTCATTCAGTTGTTAACACTTTATAACAACTATGAGGAAGGTATAACAAACTTTTCACACATTGATGCAGGCTCACTGATCAGGTTAATGCTTACTACTATAAATCT
>NW_019497250.1:0-344 GCF_002814215.2 Seriola lalandi dorsalis | reverse complement strand
ACACACACACACACACACACACACACATAGTCTCCCAAACACACACACACAAACTTACTGTGTGATTTATGTTCAGAGCATCCAAACAGAGGCGGAAGGCAGACCGCATTGTCCTAGAATGTCAGGAGCAGGCTTACTGGCTCATCAACAGACCCCCGGTACGTTCACTGCACTACTCTTCTCTACTATAATACTTCTATACCATAATGTGCTATTCTTTCCTACACTATACTCCAATATTCTATACTATACAGCAATATTCTACACTATACTGCAATATTCTATACTATACTATACTATACTATACTATACTATACTATACTATACTATACTATACTATACTA
>NW_019497249.1:0-344 GCF_002814215.2 Seriola lalandi dorsalis | reverse complement strand
TACACACACACACACACACACACACACACACACACACACACACACACACACACACACACAGTCAGTATAGCAGAGCCAATGTCATTGTAATACACATTTTTTTCAAGGGTCAGCATTGTGTAGCTGTGAAACTTCACCCTTTGCGCAGTTTCCCACACAGGCTTGATGTTTTACTAATTAATCTTCAGAGTAGCTTTTGATAGTGACCGCTCTCGGAGAATCTCCGCTGTAATTGGAGTCGAGATCGGGGCTCGGCCTCTGACTCGGGTCAAGTTATACAGTGTCTTAGTAATTGGCCTATTTTAGTGAAGTTTTTTTTTTTTTTTTTTTTAAATCTGTGGTTC
>NW_019497248.1:0-344 GCF_002814215.2 Seriola lalandi dorsalis | reverse complement strand
ACACACACACACACACACACACACAAGCAGCTAAGTATCTGGGTGACATTACATTGAAGAGAAAGTCTTCACTTACACAAACAAGCATCAGCTGTTACGTGACTGTGGTCAGAGCTGAGACGGGAACAAAAGGAAATTCAGCCTCGTTGTGATGAAGTGAAACGATGATGCGTGTCATCGGTCGTCAGCGATCATGTGATGAGTCGACTCGGGGCCCCGTCAGCCTCAATCACACGACCTGGAGAAGACGAGTGGAATGCGGCCCGACTCCTCACATTTGGAGAAACTGCTCAAACGTTAATTAAAACGTTAAATTATCACAAAATTATCCCAAGTGTGAACGT
>NW_019497247.1:0-344 GCF_002814215.2 Seriola lalandi dorsalis | reverse complement strand
ACTGAACTATTAGTTATTTGATAAATAGATAATATATTTCTGCAGTGCTTCTGCAAATATAATCATCACACATGTGTATATAACGATTCTGATTTGTGAATTATTTAATAATGTAAAATAAAATACAAAAATGTGACAGATCTCATTACTTTTTTCAGATAAATTGCCTCGAGTCGCAAAATGTGCATTAATCACATAATAATCAGACTTTTATGAAATGTATATTTTGTTTTTTGTTTCCCAAGAGTTGATATCAATAAAAGGAAACGTATATTTTCTTCAGTTCATCCTTCTTTAGAATCACTTTCTAAATGCATGTGGATGAAAAATGTAATTAAATCATG
>NW_019497246.1:0-344 GCF_002814215.2 Seriola lalandi dorsalis | reverse complement strand
TGTGTGTGTGTGTGTGTGTGTGTGTGTGTGTGTGTGTGTGTGTGTGTGTGTGTGTGTGTTGCTCGGAGTGCGGAAGCCTTCCTCAAACATCTGCAGTCTCATTATCGCCCACAGTGCCATTTTATGTAAGAAATCCCCCCTTAAACGCATCTCCAAGCTTTATCTCTATGCTCTGCAGATTAATTATGTCACGCACTATAATCACATTCCAATTACTGTTAAAATGCACGACTCTAAATATTAGTGTGTGCAGAATGGAGATTGGAGCATTTAGTACATTGTACATTATGCAGCGTCAGCGTTAAATGCACCAACTTGAGAACAGTTCAGTGCTGTTTTCTGCT
>NW_019497245.1:0-344 GCF_002814215.2 Seriola lalandi dorsalis | reverse complement strand
TTTACAATTACCTCCTCGTCCTGTGATGGTGCAATGATTTTTACATGTGTTCCATCTGTGGCACCGATCACAGAGGGTAGACCGACCATGAAGCTGCTTTATTTCTCTGTAGTTGTTGAACATCGAAAGGAAATGGTATGAATGATGATGTGGGTCTACAGAGACATTTTTCGTTTGGTGAGTAGATCAGCTTACAGACGGCTGAGAGATCTCCAAGTTGTGAGCATTGTAAAGTTGCATTTTCTCTGTTGCCAAGTAAAGCAATGTTGCCGAACACTTCATTTCTGCTCTAATCGGGTGGTTTCAGTTGGTAGGAGCATCCTTCACAAACCCCACAATGATCA
>NW_019497244.1:0-344 GCF_002814215.2 Seriola lalandi dorsalis | reverse complement strand
TGCTTCTTGTCAGAATCTGTGTCCAACGTTTCCTTTAAAGTTTCTGATTTTATCCACATTTTCCCTCATGAACCGTCTGAGTTTGTTTCCTGCTGATTTGATCCTAAAATCCTGCGTCAGTGTTTAATGACCTTGTTTTGATGAGTTCAGTCAACATGTAATATGCAAGCTGAACAACAACAACAACAACAACAACAACAACAACATGTCACCTGTTAAAGGTGCAGAACGTGCCTGATGATGAACATTAACATCATCAGATGTTTATTTTCTTCAGGCTGAAACGAGCGTCAGGATTAAAACCTCTTCATGAGCTGCAGCTGTGTGTGTGTGTGTGTGTGTGT
>NW_019497243.1:0-344 GCF_002814215.2 Seriola lalandi dorsalis | reverse complement strand
TGGCCAAAGAAGAGTACGAACGCGCTGGACTTTAGGCCTGCAGAAGGAGGCGACCCGATTTTGCGGCTATTCAAACAGGCGAATATTATCTTTTTTACACCCAAACATAGAGTACAGACGTCATTAGTTCTTCTAATGTGGGAAAAAATGTTAATTCATGTTACTGACGAGATACGGCTCATTTGTCAGGACTGAAGGTAGGCCTAGGTCTCAGCCACAAGTGGAAGGTGCTGGTGGAGGAGAGCGCTAGAGAGGAGTCAAGGCGAGAACACCAAGTCTTTAGGAGTGTGTTAAAGCGGATGTTGGCATGATTGTAACATCACTTTTTGCTCATCTTCCCAGCT
>NW_019497242.1:0-497 GCF_002814215.2 Seriola lalandi dorsalis | reverse complement strand
GATATATTAAAGCGTCAGTTTGTTGGAAAAACAAGCAGAGCCTGATTTCAATACAGTATTATTTTTATAGCTCCCAAGGCACTTCACAGAATAAGGTCAAGACCTTACAATATTATAGAGAGAAACCCAACAGTTTCCACGGTGAGCAAGAACTTGGTGATAGTGTTAACAGGAAGTAACGTCCAACAGAGCTGGACTCTGGGGGGGGAGGCAGCTGTCTGGTTGTGTGGTTGTCATAAATCTGGATCATAATGATATTAAAGCTCCATACTTTCCTCTTCTTCTGTGTTTTATTTGAAGTGTTGATCCATCAGAAGATATAAAAACCATCTCAGTGTAGTTTTACATCTCCTCTCTCAGGCTTCTCTCTGCAGCTCTAGTAACAACAGGTTGGTGAGCCAATCAGAAGAAAGGAGGCTCTGAGCCTCTCTTCTGATTGGCTGACTGTTTTCTGAGTGATCCAATAAAAATAAAGCAGATTTCAGGTAAAAACACTC
>NW_019497241.1:0-344 GCF_002814215.2 Seriola lalandi dorsalis | reverse complement strand
AGTGAGTGAGTGAGTGAGTGAGTGAGTGAGTGAGTGAGTGAGTGAGTGAGTGAGTGAGTGAGTGAGTGACTGACTCTTGGAACAAAAGCTTCAAGCACAGCTAGCAACAAGTTTCTAATAAAACAAAAAATATTGCATATTCTACACAGACACATACATATACACACCATTCAGCCACACTGTTAAAACGACTGACAGGTGAAGTGAATAACATTGATAACCTTGTTACAACTGCACCTGTCAAGGGGTAGGATATGGTGGGCAGCAGGTAAACAGTCACCTCTTAAAATTAATGTGTCGGGGAAGTGTAAAGGTCTGAGCCAGATCTTCACAACAGTTCCCAG
>NW_019497240.1:0-447 GCF_002814215.2 Seriola lalandi dorsalis | reverse complement strand
AGCTCTGTCCTAACCTTGGTACATTTAAACTCCTCCACTAGACTAGTTACTGGGAGCTGAAGTATGCCTTTCCCATACAGTGCCACTGTGCTTAAACATCTAGGAACACCTAGCCACTTCCTAATGTAAAAGCTAACTAATTTTTCCATTTTTTCTGCAGTGGATATTGGAATCTCATATACAGACAGTGGCCACATCAGCCTGGGAAATAACCCAAACTGCAAACACCACAGTTTCAACTTTCCTGGAAGCCCTGATTTATCTATTCTATCCAGTCCCTCAGCAACATCCTTCCGAAACTGCACTACCTATTCTCCATCATTCAAGTCTGCCTTGTACCACCTACCTAGACTCTTTACTGATTTTTCCCTAAATATTGGAATTTCCTCTTCATCTATTACAAACTTCCTATCACTTAACTTCCCTCTACTTATTGAGATACTTCTA
>NW_019497239.1:0-344 GCF_002814215.2 Seriola lalandi dorsalis | reverse complement strand
ACACGGTGTCACAAATAATAGACTTTTGTATGGGATTCAGACCACTTGACAATACTTATTGTTCTTCTATTTTCGGTAAGTTTTTTTGATTACAGAAACTGCTTTGTTGTTGACACTGAGGTGTCTGTGCGGTGTCTTTTAGACAGTGGTTTGGCAAATAAAGAAATCATTCACGTGTCTGTATTTCATAATATGCAGCATCATTTACACAATAGATATTCAACAATTTACAGTCTGTCATGTTTATATTACAAATTCCATTGAAGACCATAATGCTTTGTAAAATAAATAAAAAAAAAAAAATACATATATCTATTTATATATATATATATATATAAATTTGA
>NW_019497238.1:0-344 GCF_002814215.2 Seriola lalandi dorsalis | reverse complement strand
GCCAAAGCTACCAGTACCTGGTTTAAGGACCATGGTATCCCTGTTCTTAATTGGCCAGCAAACTCGCCTGACCCTAACCCCATAGAAAATCTATGGGGTATTGGGAAGAGGAAGATGCGATACGCCAGATTCAACAATGCAGAAGAGCTGAAGGCCACTATCAGAGCAACCTGGGCTCGAATAACACCTGAGCAGTGCCACAGACTGATCGACTCCATACCACGCCGCATTGCTGCAGTAATTCAGGCAAAAGGAGCCCTGACTAAGTATTGAGTGCTGTACATGCTCATACTTTTCATCTTCATACTTTTCAGTTGGACAACTTTTTTTTTTTTTTTTTTTTT
>NW_019497237.1:0-344 GCF_002814215.2 Seriola lalandi dorsalis | reverse complement strand
ACTCATTTGCTCCTAACTCATTCACTCCTCACTCATTCACTCCTCATTCATTCATTCCTCACTCATTCACTCCACTCATTTGCTCCTAACTCATTCACTCCTCACTCATTCACTCCACTCATTCACTCCTCACTCATTCACTCCTCACTCATTCACTCCACTCATTTGCTCCTAACTCATTCACTCCTCACTCATTCACTCCTCATTCATTCATTCCTCACTCATTCACTCCACTCATTTGCTCCTAACTCATTCACTCCTCACTCATTCACTCCACTCATTCACTCCTCACTCATTCACTCCTCACTCATTCACTCCACTCATTTGCTCCTAACTCATTCACT
>NW_019497236.1:0-344 GCF_002814215.2 Seriola lalandi dorsalis | reverse complement strand
GACTGAGTGTTAAAGGTTGGACTGTGACTCTGACTGTGACTCTGACTCTGACATGCCTTCATCCATAGACACAGACTCAGACTGGACTGCTGAGACACACTGTAAGACACCAGTCCTGAATGACATTACTGTGTGAACTATAACAACCCTGCCTGTAGTTCTTAAAGCCTCTAAGCTGCCTGTAACCAAAACAGTCTTTCCAGTTTATTTTCATTTGAAAATGAATTATCTGTATATCAGTGCAGCGTACTGAGGGTCTTTCTCTGTGTCCCTTCACTCCAGCCGGAGAACTTGCTCCTAGCCAGCAAGCTGAAGGGGGCGGCAGTCAAACTGGCAGATTTTGG
>NW_019497235.1:0-344 GCF_002814215.2 Seriola lalandi dorsalis | reverse complement strand
TTCAAGCAAACTCTGAGCTCAGAACAGTGCACAAAGTTCAGCCCTCCGTCACCTCCAGCTGCTCACTGACTCCAGACCTGAGGGGCGGCGGTCCGCACAGACACCGAGGGTCCGGAGTGAAGCTGGAGGAGAATGTCATTAGTCCAGTTAGCATGTCTGCAGCTGTCAGCAGCCACACTCATTCTCATGATTAACTTGAAGTTCTGCAGCGAAGACGAATGTC
The DNA here is from genome assembly GCF_002814215.2 of Seriola lalandi dorsalis. NCBI lineage: Eukaryota > Metazoa > Chordata > Actinopteri > Carangiformes > Carangidae > Seriola > Seriola lalandi. The sequence goes on along the minus strand of NW_019497235.1, from coordinate 121 downwards.
ATTAGCACATTCAGCATGACGGTGTCTGTCGGCAGCTGTGCCCATTCTTCCTATTAATCAGACAGACAGCTGTCTGATCATCTGCAGTATGCAGCTTCTGATCCAACGTCACCCTGACTGA
>NW_019497234.1:0-344 GCF_002814215.2 Seriola lalandi dorsalis | reverse complement strand
ACATTTGTTTCCTCACTCTCTGTGTGTGTCCTCTACTTTGAGTTTATTAGGAACACCCAGCTATAACTAATGCGGTCTAATGAAACAGTCCTGCAGTAAATCCTCCTGCATGAAGGTTATAATGTTCGGTGTGTGTTGAAATTGATTCAGAGAATTATTGATTCAACTTTACGGCCATTTTGGAGGCTGCAGTCTGTGGTGCTGTTGAACTGTATTGTATTATATTGAGAAGTGTTTGTCTGGCCCCGTTTCTATCATTGAGGGTAGATTAAAGAACAGAAACACCTCTCTGTATGATACAATACAATTCAACAGTGACACACGCCACATCCTGCAAAATGATC
>NW_019497232.1:0-627 GCF_002814215.2 Seriola lalandi dorsalis | reverse complement strand
ATTTTAATGCATTAATATACAATGACGTTTTTTGTCATTTTTATGCCTTACTATACTATGACGTTTTATGCCTTACTATACCATCATGTTTTTATGACTTACTATAATATGAAATTTTTTTAAGCCTTACTATACTATGAGGTTTTTTGAATTTGAATGCATTAATATACAATGACGTTTTTTGATGTTTTTTTGCCTTATTATACTACGACCTTTTATGACTTACTATACTATGAGGTTTTTTGAATTTTAATGCATTAATATACAATGACGTTTTTTTGTCAATTTTTTTAAGCCTTACTATACTATGAGGTTTTTTGAATTTGAATGCATTAATATACAATGACGTTTTTTGATGTTTTTTTGCCTTATTATACTACGACCTTTTATGACTTACTATACTATGAGGTTTTTTGCCATTTTAATGCATTAATGTACAATGACGTTTTTTGTCATTTTTATGCCTTACTATACTATGGCGTTTTTATGACTTACTATACCATCATGTTTTTATGACTTACTATAATATGAAATTTTTTTAAGCCTTACTATAATGTGACCTTTTATGCCTTACTATACTATGAGGTTTTCTGACATTTTAATGCATTAATATACAATGACGTTTTT
>NW_019497231.1:0-344 GCF_002814215.2 Seriola lalandi dorsalis | reverse complement strand
TTCAGTCACAGAAACACACTGTTCACTGTGATGCATAATGGTAACCACACGTGACACAAGGTAAACACAATTAAAGCACCGGTGTCATAGCTTACACACAACAACTCATACGTTCTGCTAATGATGTGATAAAACCAGTATAAATCAGTTCAGAGTGCACAGGTCTTTGAAGTTTGAAATAAACAAAGGAGGAAGATAATCTGAAAGGTAAAAGGAGGAAGAGTGTGTGTTAGAGGAGAAAGAGTACTACATTCATGGCATGACAGTGAGGTTAACAGTAATCAGGAGGTTCAGAGAACAGGCATATATAATATATATAATATATATATAATATATATATATAT
>NW_019497230.1:0-344 GCF_002814215.2 Seriola lalandi dorsalis | reverse complement strand
TGCCCGTTCATTCTTGTTTTCTGTGCCCCCACCCACCTTCACTTCACTCTCTCCTTTCTCTCTGTCCTCTTTCATTTCTCCCAGGTTCCCCAGGGGGCCAATGGTAGATCCGTCCCAGAGCTTTGACCTCACCATCCCGTTCATATCCAACTGATACTGTCATCATTTTTAATAACCACTTCATTTGCAGCTTTTCGATGGTGGGGTCCTTGCTAATGAACAAGCCTATAAAGCAGTGACCCAGCACCGGTCTGTGCACTGCTCACCACTACAAAGATCTTATGAGGCAAAACGAAGCAAAGTAGAGTAGAGTTTTTTTAATAGAAATAATAGACAGTTGTTTC
>NW_019497229.1:0-344 GCF_002814215.2 Seriola lalandi dorsalis | reverse complement strand
ACAAACCTATAGAAGCTTTAATAATGCAGTGACGGTGATAATTAATAAAGACCACTGATTATTCTGAAAAATAAACACGATGGGCAAGAAATGTGACTGTATCAGTAACATCCAAAGTAAATCCTCCACAAATGTTCCACAAAATCTACATAGTTATTTAGTTTATTGTCATAAATATCACATACAGTGGCTTCTAAACTTTTCAAACCCCTTCGCTTTTTGAAAAACTTTTATTATTTTATTGATTTAATTTTGAATGCATAAAACTGCAATTTTGCCAAACAATCATCACACAATAATAATAACAAGAATGAAAAATAGATTTTTTTTTTTTTTTTTTTTTT
>NW_019497228.1:0-388 GCF_002814215.2 Seriola lalandi dorsalis | reverse complement strand
GAGTGGGGGAAAAAAATTACTTTCCTTGGAAATGGTTTGTAGCCAGAAAGGCATCAGCTAAATCACAGCATGACATCATCATCATCACGACATCATTTTTAATATTAAAGCTGCAATAATGTATTTTTGGCCACTTAGGGGTCACAGAACAAACACTGATATATTATCACTTTTAGAAGGGTGAATGTGTTAGCAAACAGTTGCCTATCTGCTAATCCAGCAGAAAAGGAGCAGCATCACAATTGATTTAGACCAGCCAGACCTAAGTCCAATATTAAAGGGGACCTATTATGCAAAATGCACTTTTCCATGGTTTTCTATCAGTAGTATGTGTCCCTGGCGTGTCTACGGACCCCCCAAACATGAGAAAAGTCCATCCTCTCCGTCT
>NW_019497227.1:0-344 GCF_002814215.2 Seriola lalandi dorsalis | reverse complement strand
CACAGAGCAAACAGCAGCTTCAGTACAGGCTCAACACTGATTATAGGTCAGAGAACAACACACAGTCATGGCATTTCATGCAGAACTAGGGTTGCAAAATTCTGGGAATTTTCAAAAATGGAAACTTTCCATGGGAATTTATGGGAAATTAGGGGAATAAACGGGAATAAACTGGGAATTTTCAAAATTGAAGGTTGGCTCTTCATAGGGAACTTAAATATAGTTGAGGAAAGTATATTTTAGCATAATCTTGACTAAAACAAACAGATGACATTCAAATACACTTGAATATCCATGCCATTCCTCAATCACATGCACAGAGCACACTGCTTACTGCATGGCTA
>NW_019497226.1:0-344 GCF_002814215.2 Seriola lalandi dorsalis | reverse complement strand
GGGGTCTAAACTGTCCCAGTGGTATGGAAAGAACAGGGCCTTTCAGGAGTTCTAGTTACAACACGAGCCAACATTCCTCACATAGCACGCCCACCACGCTCTCCTACTCGCTCGCCGTCTCTCCGAGTGTGAACCTACAGAACTGTCAGCCACCTTTTCTCTGCTCTGCTCTCTGCTCCCTCCCTCCTCCCTCCTTTGTGCAGAAGTAGTAGGGGGCTCAGATTCTGACATCACAATCAATTACATTACCAGCACGCTGACTCTACCGTCTGTGTGTGTGTGTGTGTGTGTGTGTGTGTGTGTGTGTGTGTGTGTGTGTGTGTTCGTAGCTGATGCAAACAGAT
>NW_019497225.1:0-344 GCF_002814215.2 Seriola lalandi dorsalis | reverse complement strand
CCAACAAAAAAACAAAAAAAAAAAAAAACAGTTTTTGGCGGAACTGCACTCGACGTCATTTCCGTTCCGCGAAACAGAAATTTTGGCGCCCCGGATTTTTAAACAGCTAAAAACACAGAGGGAGACAACTGAAAGATGATGAAGAAGAAGACTACAAACGTCGAACCAGCTCGGCAGTTTTAACGGAAAACATCCCTGGCTCAGGCCGGCAGGTCAGTGAGTAATCCCCCGGTTCTGGAGACGTAGAGTCGGTAGAAATGAAGATAAATAAGCTCTGGTCCTGTAGCTGAACCTTGTGCGGTTAGCCTCCTGTTACAGTCGGTCCGTTCGTTAAAAACATACTG
>NW_019497224.1:0-349 GCF_002814215.2 Seriola lalandi dorsalis | reverse complement strand
TGGTAGTGGGGGACTGCGTTCGCGCTCTCCCCTGATCATTACGTCAAAGAAAATCAGCTCTCTTCAAGACGATGACTCTTGAGGAGTTTGAGTTCCGAAGTTATGTTTGCGCCAAGCTTGGTGTCCACTAGAGTCTCTGAAAAGAGTGGGTGTGGCCTATGAGGTAACTGAAAAAAGGAATTGCGTGCTCTAATGTCTGCTTTTGCTCTTTCTTTGAGGGAGAAATGTGAGCTAGACATTCTTCTGTAGCCAGCCTGCGTAGGTTTTTGGTGTTGGTACGGTCGCCGCTGTCCCAGCGTGCCACGCGGCTTTCGCTTGGCTTTCTCAAACACGACTGGACACGTTGCTG
>NW_019497223.1:0-491 GCF_002814215.2 Seriola lalandi dorsalis | reverse complement strand
CCCATGTTTGGCCCATGTTTGGCCCATACATAACAGCCAGAACTGACCCAGATGTGAAAGGATGTGTGTCGGGCCAGAAGAAACACAAATATGTGACTGGGAGTAATCACCAGAATCACTTCTGTTATTGACGACTGATCAGATTATGATTGTGTGTCTTTCAACGAGGTTTAACTGTGAAGCCGAGTCGAACACTGATCCCAAAACCAGGTCAGAAACCAGCATGAGAACCAGAATAAATGTCCCACCCACACACACCCACACAGCCACACACACACACACCCACACACACCCACACACACCCACACCCACACACACACACACACACACACACACACACACAGTCAGATGTGTATCAGAGGAGGAAATGAAGTCTGCTGATGGAGACGATATCAAGCATTTTTATATTTCGGCTGAAACACAAACACATTTTTTACTGTCGTCATGGAGACGGAGGAGGAAACTGACTCTGTGCGTGTGTCTGTGTGTGT
>NW_019497222.1:0-911 GCF_002814215.2 Seriola lalandi dorsalis | reverse complement strand
GAACTTCAAAATAAAATCCTCTCAATAGACCTTTTTAACCTTTTAACAGTAATTCTTTTTAACAGCATCACATATAAATGAAATGTTTAAAGCACACATTACAAATGAATAACAGAAATGCCTTAGAGGCAACACAGTAAGGATAGTATGGAAGCAAGAGATTTGGCGTGGACAGAGGTAATAAATAGGACCAGTACGGTGTTAAACTATTGGATAATGAGAAATTTAAAATTAAATGGTAAAATAATGGTATGGAATTATTTAATATTGTCTAAGTTAAATAATTTACTAGCAATTATAGATTTACCCTTGTGGGTATTAAATAAACTAAATGAAATGGTGACTGTGTTTATGTGGGGAGCAAAAGTGGGGAAAATAGCAAGGAAGACATTGATTGGGAAATATGAGGAGGGGGGGTTGAAATTGGTAGATATAGAATGTAAAAAGAAAGCGTTTCGTCTGAAACATGTTCAGAAATATTTATATGATTCGACAAAATTTGTATGGAAAAGTATGATGAAATTTTATCTGAATAGTATTTATAATATAGGTGATTTTGTGCTGCTAATGCAACTGAAACAACCGATGACAGCAGGTCTCCCAATTTTTTATAAAGAGGTCCTGTCGGTGCAAGTGGAATTTTTGAAGCATATTTTTTATACGTGTAAAACAATAGAACAAGTAAGGAACATGCCCATTTTTTTAAATGAATGTGTTAAAAAAGAAGGAAAATTATTGTGTAATATGAACATGATGAAGGCAGGTTTACTGCAAATGAAAGATGTAATGTATGAATTTGAGAGCCAAAGCAACAAGCAAACGCTGAAAAGGAAAGGCTCCTGCGCTAGACATAAAGACGTAGCTTCGTGCATGAAGGACATGATCATCATGTTTAAAGAGGGTATTTGTCG
>NW_019497221.1:0-345 GCF_002814215.2 Seriola lalandi dorsalis | reverse complement strand
AGTAGTAGTACTAACAGTAGTAGTAGTAGTAGTAGTACTAACAGTAGTAGTATTAACAGTAGTAGTAGTAGTAGTAGTACTAACAGTAGTTGTAGTAGTTGTAGTAGTAGTAGTAACAGTAATAGTATCAGTAGTACTTTGAGCCTGAACTTTATACTGAAATATTAAACTTTACACTGAAAAGTCACCCTCAGTGTATTTCAAAATAAAAGCCTCCCTCTCAGAGGCCTCATTCATTAACCTGTGTCTTCCTGACACCTGGTGGTCAGGTGCTGTTACTGCAGGTGTGTCCTGACGTGTTATGACCATGTGATCTACAGAGGGAGGAGCTTATCTGGTGAAGAC
>NW_019497219.1:0-345 GCF_002814215.2 Seriola lalandi dorsalis | reverse complement strand
CAAGATGGCGACGGCGGAGCGGCTCACTCTGAGCTTCAGAAACCTGTGGGTGACGTAACAGAGGCGACGTCCATCTTTATTCACAGCATAGTATAATATAGTATTTTGCCTCTAGCTCCTAGTTTTGGTTTTGCAGCACATTTCCTGTGTGGATCAGCCTCAGGGTTTTTATCCACCGAGCTGCAGTGAAGCCGCCGTCCTCTGCTCCTCAGCTGCAGACAGACATTTCCCTCAGGAGAGAGAAGAGAGAGGGAAGTGGAAAAATAGGAATAAATGTGCTCAGTTACTTTCCAGCCACTTGCTCAACAGTGAAGTTCATCCACTCTTTTGTGCTCGGGGCTCCGG
>NW_019497218.1:0-402 GCF_002814215.2 Seriola lalandi dorsalis | reverse complement strand
AAAAAAAAGTAGACGAGAGCAAGTGAGGGGGAAAAGTGATCTGTTAGCCAATGTAAACACAGGAAACGCCAAAAAAAAAAGAAAAAGAGAAAAGGTTAGAAACATCTTTTAATGGAAACTGAGATCCACAGCCTGCAAACAGTATCCTCGAGTGAACTGTGGGAGAGTCTCTTTGGTCAGATTTACATAACAGACTTATTATTACTCACTACACCTGCTTTTAAAAGCTCCATATAGTATAAAGGTAGATGACCATGTGTTGTTTGATTATAAAGCAGGTCTAGGTTCTGTATTAATACTGTGAAAGTATCAAAGCCTCAGTCCACAGAGAAATGCACACAGCCTGTATTCAGAAACTGAGCCTTAAAACCAGCCGTCAGGACTTCTGTGACTTTGTGATGT
>NW_019497217.1:0-345 GCF_002814215.2 Seriola lalandi dorsalis | reverse complement strand
AGAAATGATGTTGTAACTATATATATATATACATACATACATATACATATATATATATATATATATATATGTATGTATCTGAATGATATAAGACCCGCTCCTCCCTCCTAGGATTTAGTTTAACAGCGCGCGTTAAATAACTTCAGACCGGGGCAGAGCGGAGCGATCGGTGCTTCAGACGGAACAACAACCATCCGGACTAACTGACGAGCGGAGCGGCGGCTTGTTGACACACAACATCACAACATAACACAACAGCACGATCTTAATTCGGACAATGATAACGCGTGATGAAGGTTAATACTCACAGAGCGACACAGAGAGCTGCTGAGCGGTCCGACAACA
>NW_019497216.1:0-406 GCF_002814215.2 Seriola lalandi dorsalis | reverse complement strand
TTACTCAAGTATTGTACTTAGTTACTTTATAAATCCTATCCGTTACTGAGTAAAAATAACAATTCAACCTACACGGGAAAAATACGCGCCAGAACCATTGACAGTATACCAATGGACAGAACCAACAGTAACTAACTTTATAAAACAACTAACTTTAAGTTGCTACTTAAACTGAACAAAAAGTTCAGTTGTTGTGAAGTTGTTGTTTTTGCACTTACATTTGTTACACTTGTTCTTTAATTAAAAACAAAATAGTTTTGGATTTCTGACCCCTTGTCCTATTTTTACTACCCTCACACCCCACACAAAGAAAGTAACTAAGTAACTTTTACTTAAAGTACATTTCAAATGAACTACTTTTTACTTTTACTTGAGTACATTTTCAGATGAGTACTTTTACTTCTAC
>NW_019497215.1:0-345 GCF_002814215.2 Seriola lalandi dorsalis | reverse complement strand
TCACAAAAATAACATGAATATAATTTATAGATTCATAGAGAACTACAAAACAACTACAAATTTCTTAACTATTATTAGGCGTGGGAGCACCGCCGCCAACTGTGCCCTGCAGCGTACCAAATGTTCTGGTCTTACAAATAACGCCAAATTTATTGAAGGACTTCAACTCGAAATTTCAACATATTATGGCAGATTAACATCCACCAAAATAGATGTCAGACACAGCAAATGGCCTACTGTATGTGTTTCAAAAGAAAAGAACAAATTAGCAAAATTATTACAAATGAAGTTTCTTTGCAACACATGCTACCTACAAAATAGACATTAAAAGTACTCCTGAAAATT
>NW_019497214.1:0-527 GCF_002814215.2 Seriola lalandi dorsalis | reverse complement strand
GTCATAAAAACGACATCGTATAGTAAGGCATAAAACGTCATAAAAACGACATGCTAATGCATGGCAAAAAACGTCATAGTATAGTAAGGCAGAAAAAGTCATAAAAACGACATAGTATAGTAAGGCAGAAAAAGTCATAAAAACGACATAGTATAGTAAGGCAGAAAAAGTGATAAAAATGACATAGTATTGTATGGCATAAAATGTCATAGTATAGTAAGGCATAAAAAGTCATAAAAATGTCATAGTATAGTAAGGCATAAAACATCATAGTATATTAAGGCATAAAAAGTGATAAAAACGTCATAATATAGTAAGGCATAAAAAGTCATAAAAACGACATTGTATAGTAAGGCATAAAAAGTCATAGTATAGTAAGGCATAAAAAGTCATAGTATAGTAAGGTATCAAAAGTTTTAAAAACGACATAGTATAGTAAGGCATAAAAAGTCATAGTATAGTAAGGCATAAAAAGTCATAAAAACGACATAGTATAGTAAGACATAAAAAGTCATAAAAACGACATA
>NW_019497212.1:0-588 GCF_002814215.2 Seriola lalandi dorsalis | reverse complement strand
TTAGGCTTAGCAGAGCATCACAACCTGGGAAATCAGCTTCACGTCAGCCTGAACATAACGAGGGGGAAACAAAGACGGCAGGAGCAAAATGTTAAGATTTTATTTACAAAGTTCTTTTTGTATGTTTTTTTTTTTGTTTGTTTTTTCTTTAACTTACAGAAGGTAAAAAAAAAAAGAAAAAAAAAAACAAATTCAACTAGTCAGTGTAAGTGTGAAGGAACAGCTGGATCTCTCAGGAGAGAGAGAGAGAGAGAGAGAGAGAGAGACAGAGAGAGAGAGAGAGAGAGAGACAAAGAGACACAGAGAGAGAGCGAGAGAGAGAGACACAGAGAGAGAGAGACAGAGAGAGAGAGAGAGAGAGACAGTCCCCGGACAACCATACAAAATTAAACAAAAACAATTTCTTTGAAAAAATATTTCTTTAAAAAGCTCTGTTGGCAAAAAAGAGAGAGAACACAGTTTGCCCTGAGCGCGCTCGGCCTCGGGGGAAATGGGAGGAGGGAGGGCGGGTGGAGGATTGTGGGAGGAGATCTCAAGACGTTCGCCGGGTTCCACTGTCCGTCAGTGACATCACAGAGTGACGACGCC
>NW_019497211.1:0-403 GCF_002814215.2 Seriola lalandi dorsalis | reverse complement strand
AAAGACACTGAGCCTCTCTTGTGATTGGCTGACTGTTTTCTGAGTGATCCAATAAAAATAAAAATAGCAGATTTCAGGTAAAAACACTCAGAGAACCTAAAGTCACGGAAGGTGATGGTGTGTTTTTAAAACTTACTTCGGGGCTGCGCTCACCTTTTTCATCCTGGAGTTTACCAGCGTTAACTGCAGAGTCATTTGACCCGGGGATGAATGCTGATCGTATCCTTTCATATTTCCTAACAGCAGGATTTATGACTAGTATAAAAGGGTCTGGTAAGCTAACTTCTTTCTGACAGAAGCCTATTGTGCTAATGATACCTACTTCTTCTGCTTTTTCTGCAAGTATTCATACAGAAAATGATGTAAATGTTACATGCAAACATGAAAATGTGAGTCTTATCAT
>NW_019497210.1:0-345 GCF_002814215.2 Seriola lalandi dorsalis | reverse complement strand
TGAATCGTTCATTTTTCTAAAGTAATTCTTTTGGGCATTTATGCCTTTATTCAGATAGCTACAGTGAGAAAGAAGAAAGTCAGGGTGAGAGAGAGAGGGGATGACCTGAATTACTGATTTTTAAGGTGAAGTAGGTATTTCTGCCTGTTTTAATCCTCTGGTGTGTTTGTTGTGGAGAGGAGGACACCTCTGTGGATAATTCAGCTGCTGGTAAAAACCTGCTGAACATCTGCTTCATAAGTTATCAGAGAAACAATCAGAACAAAGGTTAACATCAATCTCAGCTCCATCTCTTCCCTGAGTCTCTATCCTCCGTACAGCGTCGCTCAAACACTGACTTTAAAT
>NW_019497209.1:0-345 GCF_002814215.2 Seriola lalandi dorsalis | reverse complement strand
ACACCATGAGTGCAGCCAGGAGACACACAGCAGCAGTGAAGCAGAGCGCTGTGGCTACAGTGATCTGTGTAGGAGGTCTGAGCGGAGACCAGGTCCCATCCTGGACTGAAGTCAACGTCTCATAGGGGTCACTGAACAGAAATCAGTTAAGTTAGTATGAGTTACAGGTTATTGTAAACCAAGAGGGGGCTTTTTAAAATCATACTTGCCTTGTGTAAGAAGCTGGAAATGTACTGACATCATCTGAGGGAGGAGTAATGTCAGAGTACAGGCATAACCTCCTGTCAGGGCACAAGACTAAACCCTGAAATCCTTTTATCTGGGAAGTAAAAACAGCAAAGAAAA
>NW_019497208.1:0-345 GCF_002814215.2 Seriola lalandi dorsalis | reverse complement strand
AGCTCCAGTTGGTAAAGTCGACCTCCAGCAGGTGGGAAACAGGATCACCTGCAGCTCAGAGAGGATCTACCCTAAACCTGAGCTCACCTGGTCCACCAGCCCTCCATCCACTGTGACCTTCAAGAACCTACCTGAAGTCCAGGAGACTGAGCAGCTGCTCTACAACATCAGAAGTTCTCTGACAGTTTCAGACAGCGACTCTGATCTGAGCTACAGCTGCAGCATCAGCACTCGCAGAAACAAGAGGAGAGCCACTTTGTCTAAAACAAGTCAGTGATTTTAAAGAGTCTGGAACTTGATTAAATCCATGTGGTGGATCAGACTTCTTCAAACAGCTGAAACTTT
>NW_019497207.1:0-345 GCF_002814215.2 Seriola lalandi dorsalis | reverse complement strand
CCTGTCTGTCCACCTGTCTGTCCACCTGTCTGTCCACCTGTCTGTCTGCAGAGTGATTTGCTGAAGACACACTTAAACATTCACTCACCTCCACTCCCTGCACATCGTGTATCTGTGATTTCACTGTTGATCTGAGCTGGTGATCAGTCCAACAGTTCAGGACGAGGAGTGAAAACAATTTATCGTCTCTCTTCACTGACGAACTGAGACACTCTGAGAGATTACATTGATCAATATGAGTTAATTAAAGGTCCATTATAGTATAAATGTACACATCCATGTGTCCTTTGATTATAAAGCAGGTCTGGCTTCTATATTAACACTGTGAAAGGTGTGATGATGCTG
>NW_019497206.1:0-345 GCF_002814215.2 Seriola lalandi dorsalis | reverse complement strand
AGTTAAAGGTCCCAGTCTGCTGCGGGGGGGCGGGGTTTCTGTACGACAGTCTGACAGCCACACCCCCTCTGATTGGCCAGGTGAATCACACTGTTGTTGTTATATACATCAGATGAATGCGACGACACAGTGGTTAATGTTAGAGAAAGAGGATGATCATGACTGATCACCTGTGGTGAAGAACAGGTCAGAGGTCAGGGGTCAGAGGTCAGGGGTCAGGGGTCAGTCTATGGAACTGAAAATGTGTTGATTTATGATAAATCACTTGATGGTTGTTTATTCTGTTTATATAATGTGTGTCTATCAGTGTGTGTTGTATATGTGTGGATGCATGTTTATCTGTAC
>NW_019497205.1:0-345 GCF_002814215.2 Seriola lalandi dorsalis | reverse complement strand
TAACACAGATGGAGGCTAACACAGAGACAGGCTAACACAGAGGGAATCTAACACCTATAAAAGCTAACACAGAGGGAGCCTAACCCAGACGGAAGCTATAACAGATGAAGGCTAACTGAGATGGAAGCTAATGGAGATGGAAGCTAACACAGATGGAGGCTAACAAAGAGACAGGCTAACACAGAGGGAAGCTAACACCTATAAAAGCTAACACAGATGGAGGCTAACACAGAGACAGGCTAACACAGAGGGAATCTAACACCTATAAAAGCTAACACAGATGGAGGCTAACACAGAGACAGGCTAACACAGAGGGAATCTAACACCTATAAAAGCTAACACAGA
>NW_019497204.1:0-391 GCF_002814215.2 Seriola lalandi dorsalis | reverse complement strand
AGGAAACCATTATTAGAACATAACATATAAAAAGTGTCCACAAATTTTTTACCTTCTTCTTCTTCTTCTTCTTTTTCTTCTTTTTCTTCTTCTTGTCATCTTCACTATCAGAGGAAGAGGAAGAGGAGGAGGAAGAGCTGGAATCCTGCAAAATGAAAGCACAGAGAAGGGTTTAATATCAATACAATACACGGCTGAACCACTCAAAAACAGCACAAGTACAAAAACATGGAAGACACAGAAGTGTTGTGAAGACACAAACCTTATCCTTCTTCTTCTTCACCTTCTTCTTCTTCTTTTTCTTCTTCTTCTTCTTGTCATCTTCACTGTCTGAAGAGGAGCTATCAGATGAAGAGGAGCTGGAGGAGTCCTGCGGATCAAATCAAACAAA
>NW_019497203.1:0-345 GCF_002814215.2 Seriola lalandi dorsalis | reverse complement strand
AGAGGAGCAAGTTACATTACATGAAACCTGTGTAGGAACCCCTCTAGTCCTAGGAATCGTGGGTGAAGATTCCTCTACACGTTCTATTGCAATCTCCACTGTCTTAGGTTTGTACAGAGTGCCCATGGTAAGTTTTTCTGAATTAACGTCTATTAACTCTTTTGCATCATTGTGATTTGATTTTGAAATTTTAAGTCATTTGTAAATATGAAGGAGTCAGCCTTACAAAGTCGAAAAAGCTGGTAAAGACATTCAATGGTTTTAGCATGTACACAGTCTGTGTTTTTTGCAGGTGAGCTATTTTTCCACATGTTCCTGCCTGAGTGACCGGCAAAAGTTTCCATC
>NW_019497202.1:0-345 GCF_002814215.2 Seriola lalandi dorsalis | reverse complement strand
TAATAATAATCACAATTATTATTATGATTATTGTAATATTATTAGTGAGTATTATTAATTAACAAACATTAATTATTACTTGTTAATAATAATCATAATTATTATCATGATTATTATAGCAGCCATAAGGGCCAATATAATACATAAAAGTGCAATAAAACAACATAAAAAACTGTTTTTAACAAAAACATAGAAAGGTATTACAACTCCTGCTCTTCCTGACCATGTGCAAACTTGCACTTTTTCATGTACATATCGTGTGTATTGTGTGTATTGTATTTATTAGTGTATATTTGGTGTATTTTTGATGTATATTTCCATAGATGTTTATTCTATAGATGTTTA
>NW_019497201.1:0-345 GCF_002814215.2 Seriola lalandi dorsalis | reverse complement strand
GATGTTGTTGTGTTGATGTTGTTGTGTTGATGTTGTTGTTGTGTTGATGTTGTTGTTGTGTTGATGTTGTTGTGTTGTTGTTGTGTTGATGTTGTTGTGTTGATGTTGTTGTGTTGATGTCGTTGTTGCGTTACCTTCTGTTTAGTAAACACGTTGTCGAGCGGGGCCACCTCACAGTCTTTGTGCGCTCCGAACACCTTACACAGAGAACAGGTGGGGACGCTGCAGCTCACACAGTAGATGTTGATCTTCTCCTCCTCATGCTCCTCACACATCGGCTGCTCCTGCTTCACCTCCACAGGTTTACTGCTGACACACAGACAGGTGACACAGACAGGTGACACA
>NW_019497199.1:0-345 GCF_002814215.2 Seriola lalandi dorsalis | reverse complement strand
TTGTTTAAACTTGAAAGTAGACTCCTGCAGATGCCTCCTGCCCCCTTTCTGCTGCTGTTTTGCTGCACCACTCTTAACTAGCAGGATCTTGTTTTAAAGAAAATTAGAAAATTACCAACTGAACAATGTAATATCATCTAAAAATCATTCATCTTTGTTGACTTCTTGCACTAGAAAAAATGAGGTATAACAATGTTCAAAATCAAAATGCAGCTATAATGCATATATAGTACAGATTTTTTTTTTAAACTGCATGGGAATCAAGAGAATACGCCTGTGCTCCTACATCTGCTTGTGTTTGAAAAATTGCTGATTGGCCTGATTGAGCTGCTAATTTTAATTTTA
>NW_019497198.1:0-345 GCF_002814215.2 Seriola lalandi dorsalis | reverse complement strand
CACACACACACACACACACGCACACACACATACATTCTTGGGGTTATTGATGGGGTCAGGGGTATTGCATTCTTTGCAGATGAGTGGATTACACACAAAGTCCAATCCTAAAAATTAGAAACTTAATTTGACAAAAAACACAAGACGGGCAATTTTATTTTTTATGAAACTGAAGAAAAGTCGGGGGGTCGTGTAGCGTAGTGGTTTAAGCAGGCGCCCCATGTGTAGAGGCTACAGTCCTCGCTGCAGTTGGCCCCGGTTCGAATCCCGCATCTTTCGCTGCATGTCATTCCCCCTCTCTCTGCCTCCCTGTTTCCTGTCACTCTCCACTGTGCTGTCCATTAA
>NW_019497197.1:0-345 GCF_002814215.2 Seriola lalandi dorsalis | reverse complement strand
CACACACACAATATCTACACGTCATCGACCTTAAGCTCTCAGCATGCGTGGTAATGAATTTGGCATTTAGCCGTCATTTGCAGAGCTTCCCTGTCTTTCCCCTGCTCTGTTTTATTGTCACATGAGTCTTTTATGTCTTTTCTTTCCCCCAAAATATCTCCATAAAAACTACGCATCTCCAAATTTGGAGGTTGTGAATTTTTCTAGTAATCTGAAGAATCCTGTATGTCTCTGTATGATTAGGAAAATCTTAAAGCTGAATGAACTATTTAAAAAAATTATTATTTTGAGGGTGTGGCCTCTTTGAGTGACAGGTGGGTGAGTGCACGCTTGCCAGAAACCGAC
>NW_019497195.1:0-994 GCF_002814215.2 Seriola lalandi dorsalis | reverse complement strand
CCCCCCCTCCCTCCATTTCCCTTTTCCCACCCTCTCCCTCCCCCGCCCTATATGTCATTTTAACAATTTCAACTGTCTTCTTCCCTTTCCTATCACTCATAGGTGTCTCTCTTACTGTCTCTGCATCTTCACCTCTCTCCTCGTCATCCAGCATCCGCTCCTCTTCATCTCCAGCTTCCCGATCTCCACTCTGTTCCACTCCATCCCACCCTGGCGTGGTTTCTCCCTCTCCATCTCTCCTCCGTTGCTGTTCTTCTTCATCCGCACCTCTTCCCGTCTGCTCCTGTTGCTGCTCCCGCCGTTGCTCTGTACACTCTCGCGCATAATGTCCTTGACTCCCACATCTGTAGCATATAAACACCGGGCAATCTCTCACAATATGCCCCGGCTGTATGCACAGTCGGCAAACTTTAACTTGCCGATCATGAATGACTCTGAAATGTTCCGATCCCCCTGCCGTCTCGAACTTAGTAGAATAGGGTAAAGACTTCACTTTTTCCGTGAATTTTACCTTCAAATATCTTGTTCCGTCCGCAATGTCCGTTCCTGGCCACAATCGCCGTCTTATTTGAGAAGCCGGTGTCACACCCCAGTCTCTCAACTTGTCCATTATCGCCCCGTCCTCAACATATGTCGGCAAATTAATAAAAGAAACCACCATCTCTCCGCTCCCCAACTCCTTCACTGCTATTATGTTATTCCTGATCTTCAGTCCATCCATGATCTTTATTTTCCCGTTTTCATCTTTCATCGTGAGTTCGTAGCTTTTCTCCATCTTGAACCTGCATCCAATTACTTCACCACACTCTCTTTTCACTTTCGTCAGCAGCTCCATCATCGTTATTTTGTCCTCACCTTCAATTTCCACCACCACAGTGAGTCTTTTTTCAAAGATTCTTTCCAATTTACGATCCACCATTGTTCCTCTCTCTTGCCTTTTCTCCCGTTCAATCCCGTCTCTCACATACTCGTCCATTTGTATGTTTCGCCGCTG
>NW_019497194.1:0-387 GCF_002814215.2 Seriola lalandi dorsalis | reverse complement strand
GGTTCCCACCCAGACATCAATATCTGAGAGGGCTGGCCTTGTGTGTGTGTGTGTGTGTGTGTGTGTGTGTGTGTGTGTGTGTGTGTGTGTGTGTGTGTGCGCTCTTATGACGGGCTGTGTGTACACTGTGTGCTGAGCAGCTCTAGCTGGGGAACAGGAATGTTATGTCTTACCCATTGATTTTATTACGCTCCAGGGCTTTTCTCTGAGTAACGTGGGCTTTAATCTGTCTCCCTTAAAGGACCAATGTACGGCAGACTACAACATCCGCACCAAGGCCACAATCTATAGGTGGTAATGATGCCTTAACCCCTTATCAATAACCTGGCCTTGGCTGGGAAAGTGTTTAGGTGCGGAGTCTTTACATATTGCAAAAGCTTGTTCGAC
>NW_019497193.1:0-345 GCF_002814215.2 Seriola lalandi dorsalis | reverse complement strand
TCAGTCTGGCATGCCCTTGTTGCAGGAAGCTGTATAGATGCACTTGATGTGCTGGCCTGAACAGAGGAAACAGGTTACACCAACATCTCCTCAAATGTGTAGTTATGGCAACAGCTGCAAGCAGTGCAAGAATGATAACAACAAATGCACTCAATTATGTGTAAATTGGGTTGTCAATAGCTTGTAAATGCTGCAAATAGCTCACTATATGTGCAAAATGCAAAAAATGTGTATTACAGACTATACCCTTGGACATATCCCCTTAACTGTGTGCTTATCTAGATATTCCCTACAGGCACTGTATCTGTAAACATGATATAAACGTTAAAACGGCCATCATAAGGC
>NW_019497192.1:0-345 GCF_002814215.2 Seriola lalandi dorsalis | reverse complement strand
ACAGAACCAGTAAAGAGCACAGAACCAGGTGCAGAACACAGAACCAGGTACAGAACCATTAAAGAGCACAGAACCAGGTGCAGAACACAGAACCAGGTACAGAACCAGTAGAGAACACAGAACCAGGTACAGGACCAGTTGCAGAACACAGAACCAGGTGCAGAACACAGAACCAGTAAAGAATACAGAACCAGGTGCAGAACACACACCCAGGTGCAGAACACAGAACCAGGTACAGAACACAGAACTAGTAAAGAACACATAACCAGTATAGAACACAGAACCAGGTACAGAACACAAAACCAGCAGAGATCACAGACCCAGGTACAGAACACAGAACCAGGT
>NW_019497191.1:0-345 GCF_002814215.2 Seriola lalandi dorsalis | reverse complement strand
TTATAAACACAAAACATCATATAATAAAATATAATATAATATAATATAATATAATATAATATAATCAACCAATAAAATTTGCATTTTTTATTAAATTACACAATTACACAATTACACACACACACACACAGGTGTCTCACCTTGATAGATATTATTTCCATTTTTTCCTCCTCTGATCACCATTATCGCTGCCACTTCTTTCTGTTGAGGCCAATGGAGAGTTAAACTCTATTAAAAGCTTGATCATCAACCCTGTGGTACAACATCTATTTATTGGTCTGACAGTTCATTTATAGTTTTTAACATTTAAGGAAATAGTAAAAAATGCTTTGCACAGTTCAAACC
>NW_019497190.1:0-345 GCF_002814215.2 Seriola lalandi dorsalis | reverse complement strand
TTCTCGTCCATATTGAAAACATGATTCAAACATTCATGGTGCAGCTGAAACAGTGTGTGAACCTCAACTAATGATATGAGCTAACTGGAGTCGGGAGTTATCAGACCTGGAGTCAGTCAGTGAAACCAGATTGGAGGTTTGGGTTAGAGACACTTTGACTTCTAAACAACACTCAGACACTTAAAGAAACATCAGCTGATGTGAACCAGACAGCACAACAAAGACCTCAGAGACTGAGGATGAAGTAGAGTTGATGAAGATGAAGCTGAAAGGGTCACAGAGTTCAGATCTTCATCAGTCCACAGTCACACAGACTGTCTACAGATGGAGATGATTCAGTGACGT
>NW_019497189.1:0-483 GCF_002814215.2 Seriola lalandi dorsalis | reverse complement strand
CATAAAAAGTCAAAAAAACGACACAGTATATTAAAGCGTAAAAACGACATAGTATAGCAAGGCATAAAAATTATATAGTACAGTAAGGCAAAAATGTAAAAAAAAAAAACGACATAGTATAATATGGCATAAAAACGACATAGTATAGTAGGGGAAAAAAGTCATAAAAACGTCATAGCAGAGTAAGGCAAAAAAAATCTATAAATCGACATAGTATAGTAAAGTGTAAAAACGTCATGGTATAGTAAGGCATTAAAAGGCATAAAAACGACATAATATAATATAGCAAAAAAAATCAATAAAACGACATAGTATAGTAAGGCATAAAAATTACATAGTATAGTAAGGCAAAAAATATCAACATATAACGACATAGTATAGTGAGGCAAAGAAGTCATAAAAAGGTCATAGTATGGTAGGCAAAAAAAACAATAAAACTACATAGTATAGTATGGCATAAAAGTAAAAAAAAACGACACAGTA
>NW_019497188.1:0-345 GCF_002814215.2 Seriola lalandi dorsalis | reverse complement strand
TGACATCTTGAGGAAGGTAAATTATATGGATATATTGAACTAAAAATTCATCAAGACATCAAAGACATCAGCCAGGAAGTTAAAGCTCGGATGCACATGGGTTGACTCCAAGCACACTTCCAGAGCTGTGGTAAAATGTCTTAAGGTAAATTTAGTTGTGATGTATAAATTTCAAAACAGGTGTAAAGTCAAATGTTTGTAACTGTCTTCTGTCACAGCCAGTGTTTTTCCATTCACCCTGCCTCTGTCTCTCTCCACTCTGCCACAACTCCTCATCAGCCTCACTGTCCTCAACTGTTGCCTCCAGCTGCACTTCATCTCCAATCAAGCCAGTATATATGCACT
>NW_019497187.1:0-345 GCF_002814215.2 Seriola lalandi dorsalis | reverse complement strand
GTAGGTGTCTCTGATTTGTAAACGGTCTGACTGCCAAAACACTCCAGCGGTAGCATGTGACAGATATAAATAGATGAGATGCTTGTGGAGGTCCGTGTTACCTTCCTCCTGTCTTCAGGCTTCCTGAGCTGCTACCAACTTGGCTCATGTTATCACACGACTGGACCAAACAGTGTTGGATGACAGGGGGCGTAAGTGGAGGCATATTAATTCATAATGATGATAAAAAAAATTCTTAATTTGTTCAACCAACAGCCCAAAATCAGTTTTACTTAATTTAGTTTTTTATAATATACACGGTGGTCAAAAGTTTTAGTACATTTTTCCATTTGCTGTCAATATATG
>NW_019497186.1:0-345 GCF_002814215.2 Seriola lalandi dorsalis | reverse complement strand
TCTGCTGACATTTGTTACCTTGTAAAAACACTTTCTATGGTTGAAAGTGACAATGATCAGTGAAAATCACATCAGTTCTACATGTGTGTGTGTCTGACTCTCTGGATAGGTAACTCTTTAAACCTACTGACTGTTCTCCTTTAATCAATCATCTTTCTTGATTCATCTCTTCCTCTGCATGTTCTGTTCTTCCCAGAGTGTAAAGGAGAAGACAGAGTGATCCAGCCAACAGCTGATGTCACTGCTGCTGAAGGACACACAGTTACACTTGATTGTACATTTGAGACCAGCGTTACCTCAAATCCTTATTTGTTTTGGTACAAACAAGTAGAGAATGACTTTCCC
>NW_019497184.1:0-784 GCF_002814215.2 Seriola lalandi dorsalis | reverse complement strand
TTGATTGTCTTTTAACAAAACAACGTCTCCGACTTGAACATTGCGTCTCTCCACAGTCCACTTTCTGCGAGGCTGTAATGTGGTCAGATATTCTTGCCTCCAGCGTTTCCAAAATGTCTCAGCAAGACTTTGAACATGTCTCCACTGCTTTGCATAAAGATCTTGTGGATCAAAGTCTCCTTCAGGAGCTGATACTACATCCACCTTCTGTGTCAGAAGCATTGCTGGTGTCAGGATGGTGGGTGTCTCTGGATCTGACGACAAAGGCACCAGCCTAGCATTCATAATTGCCATCACTTCCGCCATGAGTGTGGTAAGAACTTCATGGGTGAGACGTGTAAGACCAGATTGTTGCAACATTGCATCTAAGATGCGGCGTGCAATGCCTATCATTCTCTCCCAGGGCCCACCCATGTGAGAGGAATAGGGTGGGTTAAAGGTCCAAGAACATCCTTCATTTGAGAGGTAGTTCTGTAATTCAGCATCATCAGTTTTTATCTTCAATTCCTTGCATGCTCCTATAAAGTTTGTCCCACGGTCAGACCTGAGTTGTCTAGAGGGACCTCGAACAGCAAAGAATCTCCTCAACGCATTAATAAAGCTTGAGGTTGTCATAGACTCTATTACCTCTATGTGAACTGCTCTTGTTGAAAGACAGGTAAAAAGAGCAGCCCAGCGCTTGTTTTCGGCAATTCCTCCTCTAGTACGCCGTGAGGTAATGTTCCAGGGTCCAAAAATATCCACTCCAACACGGGTGAAAGCTGGCTCGGTGGAGAGTCTATCC
>NW_019497183.1:0-345 GCF_002814215.2 Seriola lalandi dorsalis | reverse complement strand
AGGCTAAACACCATCCGTTAGACGACATTCCCTTCTCCCTAGCAAAATCAGCATAAGTCTGATTGGCTGTTTTCTTAAGGCTCAAGAACCGCTGTCGCTATGCCTCCAGCACCAGCTCATATGCTTTCAAAATAGCATCCTTAACTTTATCATAGACCCGGCTATCCTCCACAGAGAGAGAAGCACACACCTCCTGAGCTTTACCGGAAAGCTTACATTGCAACAGTATGGCCCACACATCTTTTGGCCACTGTAACGCAGAAGCAATCCGTTCAAACGCCCCAAAATAGAACTCAATCTCAGCCTCATGGAAAACAGGCACCAGGGAAATACTCTTGATCACAT
>NW_019497182.1:0-553 GCF_002814215.2 Seriola lalandi dorsalis | reverse complement strand
TCAAAAAAATCATAGTATAGTAAGGCATAAAACATCATAATATTGTAAGTAAAAAAAAATCATAGTATAGTAAGGCATAAAATGTCATAATATTGTATGTCAAAAAAAATCATAGTCTGGTAAGTCATAAAAAGATCATAGTATAGTAAGGCATAAAACGTCTTAATATAGTAAGTCAAAAAAACCATAGTATAGTAAGTCAAAAACGTCATAGTATAGTAAGTTAAAAAAAAATCATAGTATAGTAAGTCATAAAAACATCATAGTATAGTAAGGCATAAAACGTCATATTATAGTAAGGCATAAAATGTCATAGTATTGTAAGTCAAAAACGTCATAGTATAGTAAGTAAAAAAAAATCATAGTATAGTAAGTCATAAAAACGTCATAGTATAGTAAGGCATAAAACGTCATAGTATAGTAAGTAAAAAAAAAATCATAGTATAGTAAGTCATAAAAACGTCATATTATAGTAAGTCAAAAAAAATCATAGTATAGTAAGTCATAAAAAAATCATAGTATAGTAAGGCATAAAACGTCATAATATTGTAAG
>NW_019497181.1:0-345 GCF_002814215.2 Seriola lalandi dorsalis | reverse complement strand
AAAAGAAAACTAAGCCTCAAAAATGTGTTTCAAATCATTTTCGTTGGGGGAAAGTCTCCTATCACTCTGAAGGTGAAGCAAAGGTGAGATACACCTGTTCACCTGCTTCTCAGCTCAGGTATTGTGTTGTCAGTGGCAGTTTGACTCATTAAGTGCTCACACTTCCAGACTGATGACGCCAACAAGAATATGACAAACATTAACCTGAGGAGTCAGGAGCCTGAACACCACTGAGTCAGAGAAAACTCTTAACAGTAACAGCTGACGAGCTCTGAAAACACAGAGAGAGAGAGAGAGAGAGAGAGAGAGAGAGAGAGAGAGAGAGAGAGAGAGAGAGAGAGAGAG
>NW_019497180.1:0-345 GCF_002814215.2 Seriola lalandi dorsalis | reverse complement strand
AGTGAATAAGTGAAAAGAGCTGCTGTTGTGTGTCTGTTGCACTTTGTGTGTGTGTGTGTGTGTGTGTGTGTGTCTAGACCTTCAGATGCACACACCCACAGGAAGTAGAGCACGTCAGGTCTCTCTGACATGAAGAGACAGGGAACAGCAGACGGCTCTGACATGGAGAGAGGTGACAACAGGTGGAAGAAACAAACCAATAGTCTGTATTGACCCTTCAGTCAAAGGAGATCTTTCAGTGGAGAAGGAGGTTTTATGGAGTCATAGTCTGGAGAACATGCTCCTGTTCTGTTCTTATCAGGCTTAAATAATCCTGTTAACTCAGCTGATCTGGTTCTTTGACTG
>NW_019497179.1:0-399 GCF_002814215.2 Seriola lalandi dorsalis | reverse complement strand
CAAGAAATGTCATAGCATAGTATGTCCTAAAAATGTTGAAAAAACGTCATAGTATAGTATGGCCTAAAAATGTCAAAAAACGTCATAGTATAGTATGGCAAAAAAAGGCCAAAAATGTCATAGTATAGTATGGCCTAAAAATGTTAAAAAATGTCATAGTATAGTATGGCATAAAAATGTCATAGTATAGTATCGCATAAAAATGTCAATAAACGTCATAGTATAGTATGGCATAAAAATGTCATAGTATAGTATCGCATAAAAATGTCAAAAAACGTCATAGTATAGTATGGCATAAAAATGTCATAGTATAGTATAGCATAAAAATGTTAAAAAATGTCATAGTATAGTATGGCATAAAAATGTTAAAATATGTCATAGTATAGTATGGCAAAAAAA
>NW_019497178.1:0-345 GCF_002814215.2 Seriola lalandi dorsalis | reverse complement strand
AATATATACAGTATATATATATATATATATATATATAGCACCGGGCCCTGACATAATCCACACCTACTGGCTGAAGACAGTAACTGCACTCCATGAACGCATAGCAGCACAGATGAACCAACTGCTGATGGATGGGACCCACCCAGAGTGGTTAACCCAAGAGCGGACGGTCCTGATCATGAAGGACCCCCAGAAGGGCGCGATTCCATCCAACTACCGGCCAATAACCTGCCTCTGTACAACATGGAAGTTCCTGTCAGGCATCATAGCTGCTAAGATTAATAGGCACATGGCCCAATACATGAGCAGGGCCCAGAAAGAAATTGGTAGCAATAACAGGGGAGC
>NW_019497177.1:0-626 GCF_002814215.2 Seriola lalandi dorsalis | reverse complement strand
TTTTTGACCTTTTATGCCATAGGACTATACTATGACGTTTTTTTGGCATTTTTATGCCTAATTACATTATTTCGTCTCATGCCTTGCCATACTATGATGTTTATATGACCTTTTATGCCCTAATATACTATGGTATTTTTTTGACGTTTTATGCCATACTATACTATGACCTTTTTTGGCATTTTTCTAACATAACATACTGTGATGTTTTTTGCCATTTTTATACATAATTATATTATTTCATCACATGCCTTGCCATACTATGACGTTTATATGACCTTTTATGCCTTAAAATACTATGATATTTTTCTGACGTTTTTTGCCATACTATACTATGACGTTTTTTATGCTTTACTACACTATGATGATTTTATGACATTTTTATATTCCTTACTATACTATGACGTTTTTTATGCCTTACTACACTATGATGATTTTATGACGTTTTTTATGCCTTACTACACTATGATGATTTTATGACATTTTTTATGCCTTACTATACTATGATGTTTTTTATGCTTTACTACACTATGCTGATTTTATGACGTTTTTTATGCCTTACTATACTATGACGTTTTTTATGCTTTACTACACTATGATGATTTTATGACATTTTTTTATGCCTT
>NW_019497176.1:0-345 GCF_002814215.2 Seriola lalandi dorsalis | reverse complement strand
GGAAAGTGAAATAACATCTTAACAAATGTTCAAATCAAATGCAAATCATTGGCATCATATTGCTTCAGTTAACATATCACTGTTAATGACCAATAATTTTTTGTGCAAAACAAAACATTTCTGTTGTGAGTTCACCTCTTTTTCTAAACTGCAGTCCTTTAGGATCTTTTAACAAACTTGAAAGTTGTAAGAAAGTGGATGAACAGGTTCCATTCTCAAGTTTATAAGTCGAAAGATTTTCACTCCAAAGTCCAACATTTAACTTTTATCAGTTAAATAAAGTGGTCTGTGTGTGTGTGTGTGTGTGTGTGTGTGTGTGTGTGTGTGTGTGTGTGTGTGTGTGTG
>NW_019497174.1:0-345 GCF_002814215.2 Seriola lalandi dorsalis | reverse complement strand
GCGTGACGAAGTCCTCACAACAGTCTTTCCTGTCTCTCTCTGTATGTGTGTGTGTGTGTGTGTGTGTGTGTGTGTGTATGTGTATGTCCGTGCGCGGGTTCGCTAATCTCACATCCGTCTTATTTTCCTGAAATCCGAGAGCCGATGACCTTTTCCTGGGAATTATCTTTCCTATTCATTTCACTTCATCGCTGCCTGTGGGATGAACTCCATCCATATAGTTCACCACGAGTATTCCTCTCACATGTAGACATTTACTGTACGTGTATGTTTGTGTGTGTGTGTGTGTTTATGCGTGTGTGTGTGTGTATGCGTGTGTGTGTGTGTGTGCCAATGCCTGCCTCT
>NW_019497173.1:0-345 GCF_002814215.2 Seriola lalandi dorsalis | reverse complement strand
GCGTTCCTGTGAAAGAGGCGGAGTTTTTAGTTATACGCAACAACGTCTGAACCATGAATGAAGTTCTTAATATTATAATTGTAAATAAGTGCATGAATTAACATTGCGTTTGAGTATTTTCGCTCTTTTGTCTGATGATGAACAAACTTACGAACGTGATGCAGAGAAAACATTTAAAGTTAATGTCAGACTTTCTGCTGCAGAGGAGAGAAAGAAAAAAGGAGAGAAGTAGTTGATGTCTGATGAGTCAGACCGTATGAAATGTTCATTTTTAATCATGGAAATAATTAACAGCTTGTGGCTAATTGTTCTAATCAAAGACATCAGAGGTTTGGTTTTTATTTC
>NW_019497172.1:0-345 GCF_002814215.2 Seriola lalandi dorsalis | reverse complement strand
CAACCTTTGCACTGATGTGAGATATTTGTTAGTTAGTAGACCTTATTTTTTCAACCTTTGTGGTAAAGGCTACACAATTACTAGAAATATAATCAGGAACTTTTATTGACAATGACAAAAGTGATTTTAATCTGAAAATTGGGAAAATCTCATATTTCTTTACAGTTTCTCCACATTTTCATTTAAAATGCTTGTATTATTACTTTATTTGCCCTGGGCTTATATAGGCATTCCCACAATAGTTTGAATATCTGTTAAAATAATTTTTTTTTCCCACCCAATTTCTTGGCCACATTAGAAAACTGTGTCAGCTTAACACCCAAACTGGAGGGAAATATTGAATAG
>NW_019497171.1:0-345 GCF_002814215.2 Seriola lalandi dorsalis | reverse complement strand
GTGTGTGTGTGTGTGTGTGTGTGTGTGTGTGTGTGTAGACCCTGACCCACAGAGTGAGAACTGCACAAAAACATACAGAGAGAAAAAAGGGAAAACTTGGTACATGAGGGGGAAAAAAGAAGAAACCTTGGGAAAAGAAGTTCAAAGTCAGACCTCCAGACTTCTTCTTGCAGTACCTAGTATTCACTAGAATGAAAGCGCATCTTACACATCCGTGAGATGCAGATTCTTACCTGCATCTCATGTTTTACATCAAGATCAGTACAATGAAAATGTCGAAAAATGCTTCTCGCAACAAAAGTGATTTCCTGGATCCACTTCTTTAACCCGATTGTCATCAAAATT
>NW_019497170.1:0-345 GCF_002814215.2 Seriola lalandi dorsalis | reverse complement strand
CCAGACCCAGACCCAGTCTCTGTCTGAGTCTGTGTGTCTTTGTCCTGATGAGGGATGTTCACATACAACATAAAGAATATTTCTATAATTGATTAATCTGCTGATTGTTTTCTTGATGATTAATCAGTGAATCATTTCATTTTGCAGATGAAATCCCAGAGAATAGTGAAGCTCAGTTGTTTTCAGTTTATTTTCACATGTGACAGACGATGCATCAGATCCTGACATTTGAGAAAGTGGAACAGGTTTATTATTAGTAATTAATCGATTATCATAAAAGCTGCGGATTGATTTTCTGTCGATCGTCTAATCGTTGCAGCTCCACTTTGTTTTCTTGCACTTTTT
>NW_019497169.1:0-345 GCF_002814215.2 Seriola lalandi dorsalis | reverse complement strand
ATCCATCCATCCATCCATCTCATCATCACTTCACTGCAGCCTAAGCTACAGACAGGCTGGTTAAGGTTCAAAATCCTGCACTTCAGCAGGTCAGATGCTTCTCTGTATGGTTATTTACACTTGGGTCCTCTGGTCAGAGGGCAGCCAACCTGCCATATTTATGCTGTTGTGCAGCCCTAGGTTCCCCTAAAAAAATAAGAATTGATTTGGGCCCTGTTAAAATGTCAACACTCTGCACACATCTAATGAATTATATTCAGTCAGCCATTTCAAGTACAGAATAAGCTGAGGTGACCCCTACCAAGGTTAGCACACATGGGTATAGGTTTCATTTCAATCTTGGGG
>NW_019497168.1:0-345 GCF_002814215.2 Seriola lalandi dorsalis | reverse complement strand
ATCTTTTTTTTAAATGACCATAATAGATGCAGAACTGCATCCTGCTGGCATTTCAATATGTCAGAGTACAGAGAGTATTTAAAGACGTGACAAAGAAATGATTTTTACAAAATTGCATGTGCAATAATGACTCACGTCTTTGCTGAGAGGAAGAAATGTTTTTGTTCTTAATGCTGAAGCAGAAATGAACTTTGTCAGACATCACACATTCAAATCTCATACATCACCATCTACATGTATGTGGTCTCCATCATTTTAGGTTCCTCCAGGACCAGAGAGAAGCCACAAAGAGATTCAGACTGCTGAACCCAGCTCATGAGAAGAACATTTGTTATAATGTTGTAA
>NW_019497166.1:0-401 GCF_002814215.2 Seriola lalandi dorsalis | reverse complement strand
GAGAGAGAGAGAAAAAGAGAGAGAGAGTTGCACATGTCACTGCTGTGTGATGATGTCCCTTTTGGGTGAGTGTGTGACGCCTCTGCCTCCTCTCCCTGTAGGTACACGAGCTGTGTGATAATTTCTGTCACCGGTACATCAGCTGCTTGAAAGGCAAGATGCCCATCGACTTGGTCATAGACGACAGAGAGGGCGGGTCCAAATCAGACAGCGAGGAAATCACAAGATCATCGGTGGCCCTTGATCAGGTACATCTCTTTCTCTCTCCCTCTCTTTGTGTGTGTGTGTGTGTGTATGTGTGTGTGTGTGTGTGTGTGTGTGTGTGTGTGTGTGTGTGTGTGTGTGTGTGTTCTCCCTGCTGGTTATTCAGCTATTCTGGGTCACTACTCTGCTGCGCTGTT
>NW_019497165.1:0-345 GCF_002814215.2 Seriola lalandi dorsalis | reverse complement strand
TTGAATTCCTTTTTCATTTTCTATCTTTATTATTTTGTCATCTTTATTTGTTGTTTATTTTCAGCCTGTCTTCTTCTTCTTCCTCTTCTTCTTCTTCTTCTTCTTCTTCTTCTTCTTCTCATCACTCAACCCCCACTCTTCCTCTCTTTCCTCCGTGTGCTCCCTCTTCCCATTCACCTGCTCGCTCTCTCTCTCTCTATTTCACTGAAAATAGCGGCTACAGAAGCATGTGGGCCCTGCTGTGCATGGCCGTCCGCGGATGACAAAAGGTTGTAATATTTATTTAGGGAGGGAGGGGGAGGGAGCCTGGGGTGGGGGAGAGAGAGAGAGAGAGACAGCTGAGGA
>NW_019497164.1:0-402 GCF_002814215.2 Seriola lalandi dorsalis | reverse complement strand
TGAAGTCACTGACTCTGCTTTTAGTGCCGCAGCTATCTCTGGCCTCATGTAACCTTAAAACCAAAGGGCTCCACTGAGCTCCTGGCACTAAGGTATGCACATGTTAAATTTGTGAAAAAGTGAGCACACATATCAGAGTTGTATCTGAGGTACTTCTGCATCGCAGACCTAACTCGCTGAACCGAAACCCTGTGTCCAGAGCAATGAATGAATTTCTTAAATAAAGTCACTATTTTTTTTTTTTTTTAAAGTATATTTTTTTGGGCTTTTACGCCTTTAATGGACAGCACAGTGGAGAGTGACAGGAAACGGGGAGGCAGAGAGAGGGGGAATGACATGCAGTGAAAGGCCGTCCGATGCGGGATTCGAACCGGGGCCGACTGCAGCGAGGACTGTAGCCTC
>NW_019497163.1:0-345 GCF_002814215.2 Seriola lalandi dorsalis | reverse complement strand
ATTGTCACGTGTCAAGGATTTCCCCCAGCTTCAGACGGGTTCGCTTGGTAGTTGTATCAGGGTGGGCCGGGAGTAGGGCGGGTGAGTGGGATTCTCCTGTAGAGAGTAGTTTGACTTCAAAAATCTGGATCAGAATCAGAATACTGTATTGACTCCCAGGGGTAAATTTAGTAGTACAGTATAATTTTACATGTAACAGCAAAGAGTATAGAATAAGTAGTAACATTATGAAGATAAAGATAAAAACATAAATACAAAATATAAATATAAAAAATATGTCCTTATACTATGATATATAAATAAAAAATAGAAATATGTTAAGAATGGTAGTTAAGATATACAATG
>NW_019497162.1:0-345 GCF_002814215.2 Seriola lalandi dorsalis | reverse complement strand
AGAAGTACATACACACACTGTCCAGACTTTAGCAAAATTATTCCAAGTTTTTTTTTTTTTTTTTTAAAAAGCGATTTCTGACTGTATTTCACTTCATGACACTGACAATAATTCTCCTCACTCTTTCTCAGAACTGCTTACTGGTTTTTTGTATGTTTTTCACAGTTGCCTTTAACATAGAATTTTCTTCACAGCATGCTGGTGTGAATTTTTAATTTACTTTTGCAGTATTCATCCCAAAACACTGACACTATGCTGCTATGTCAATATGGAAAATGCACAAAAAACTAAAACTGAATTCAAGCAAATTTGAACATGCTGTAATTTACAAGCAATTATAAGATT
>NW_019497160.1:0-345 GCF_002814215.2 Seriola lalandi dorsalis | reverse complement strand
AAAAAAGTCATAGTATAGTTTGGCATAAAAAAGCATAAAAACGTAACATTATTGTAAGGGTTAAAAACAACATGGTATATACTAAGGCATAAAAAGGCATAAAAATGTCAAAGAAACACCAAGAGATAAAAAATTATAAAAACAACATAGTATTGTAAGGTATAGAAACGTCATAGTCTAATCAGGCATAAAAGACGTAAAAACGTCATAGTATACTAAGGCATGAAAAAATCATAAAAAAGTCATAGTATAGTAAGGAATTGAAAAGCATAAAAAATGTCACTGTATTTAAAGGCATAAAAGGTCATAAAAACGTCATATAGAAGTCATAGTAAAGTAAGGCAT
>NW_019497159.1:0-345 GCF_002814215.2 Seriola lalandi dorsalis | reverse complement strand
ATTCTAAAATGTGCTACTTTGGCTCTGATGCAGATGTCCCTCTCTGTAGTCACCTAGTCTGGAGCAGAGTTCTGCCCACAGCATCATCTGATTGGTTACACATCACAAGTAATAGCCTATCACACTGAAGGCTACTGTGTACACAGCTGGTCACAGAGTAGAGCAGCTCTGGTTAGCGAGCGGGGCTGTGTGTCTAATGTCAAGCCCCTTTTCCACTGGTCAAAAAACCTGCTAAGACCCGCTAACATCGGACATTTGTCAACAATGGAAAAGCATTCACACCCGGGTCAAATGACTCTGCAGTAGTCGCGGCTCCAGCTCAGCTCTGCATTGACATGAACACAA
>NW_019497158.1:0-523 GCF_002814215.2 Seriola lalandi dorsalis | reverse complement strand
AAATATCATAGTATAGCAAGGCATAAAAAGTCATAAAAGCGTCATAGTATAGTAAGACATGAAAAGTCATAAAAACGTCATAGTATAGTATGTCATAAAACGTCATAAAATAGTAAGGCATAAAAATGTCATAGTATAGTATGTAAAAAAAGTAAAAAAAAACGTCATAGTATAGTAAGTCATAGTATATTAAGGCATGAAAACGTCATAGTATAGTAAGGCATAAAAAGCCATAAAAAGGACATAGTATAGTACAGACTAAAACTTCATAGTATAGTAAGGCATAAAAACGTCATAAAAACGTCATAGTATAGTAAGCCATAAATAGTCATAAAAATGTCATAGTATAGTAAGGCGTAAATAGTCATAGTATAGTAAGGCATAAAAAGTGATAGTATTGTAAGGCTTAAAAAATCATAAAAACGTCATAGTATAGTAAAGCATAAATAGTCAAAGTATACTAAAGCATAAAAAGTCATAAAAACATCATAGTATAGTAAGGCATAAATAGTCAAAGTATACT
>NW_019497157.1:0-345 GCF_002814215.2 Seriola lalandi dorsalis | reverse complement strand
TATTCAATTATCCAACCTTGAACCAACTTATTTATCAGATCTATACATTTATAAGTATTCTAGACTGAAAAAGTTAAATAAAAATAACAACAAAGTATGTTCAACAAAGGGCCGTCCCACAACGCTTCAGTATTATAACAAAGAGGACTGATGGCTCATTAAAAAAAAAAGATTCATAATGATTGACAGCAGCCATACAACATTTCTAGAAATCAATGTAGATAATAATTCATATTTTCCATATTTCATGAGAGAGCGAGAGAAAAAAAAAGAAAGAAAGAAAGAAAGAAAGAAAAGTGTTGGGTTAGGGTTCTTGACCATATTGAAACATTCAAACATTGACAG
>NW_019497156.1:0-345 GCF_002814215.2 Seriola lalandi dorsalis | reverse complement strand
TTAAAAATCTAATTCTAGAGGATGCATCATATAATCCTATAGGATAAAATCTTATATATAATCCTATAGGTTATATACTATAATAATATATATAGGATAAAATCCTATACAATTGGGATATATCCTATGGTACTATAAGAACTAAAGGACTAATGATTAACCCTATAAAAATACATCTAATCCTTTGAAATTATCCTATAGGATTAGATAGATAGATAGATAGATAGATAGATAGATAGATAGATAGATAGATAGATAGATAGATAGATAGGATTTGGAGATGGGTCCTTTGTTAAAGAGGGGAGAGACTAAGGTAGTTTTAATATAGAAAAGACCCCAAATTCA
>NW_019497155.1:0-500 GCF_002814215.2 Seriola lalandi dorsalis | reverse complement strand
GCGCACCTGAGGCAGCGCGCACCTGAGGCAGCGCGCAGAGTGCAGCGCGCACCTGAGGCAGCGCGCACCTGAGGCAGCGCGCACCTGAGGCAGCGTGCAGCGTGCGGCGTGCAGCGTGCACCTGAGGCAGCGTGCAGCGTGCAGCGAGCACCTGAGGCAGCGCGCAGAGTGCAGAGTGCAGCGTGCACCTGAGGCAGCGTGCGGCGTGCAGGGCACACCTGAGGCAGCATGCAGCGTGCAGGGCACACCTGAGGCAGCGTGCAGCGTGCAGCGCGCACCTGAGGCAGCGCGCACCTGAGGCAGCGCGCAGAGTGCAGCGCGCACCTGAGGCAGCGCGCACCTGAGGCAGCGCGCACCTGAGGCAGCGTGCAGCGTGCGGCGTGCAGCGTGCACCTGAGGCAGCGTGCAGCGTGCAGCGAGCACCTGAGGCAGCGCGCAGAGTGCAGAGTGCAGCGTGCACCTGAGGCAGCGTGCGGCGTGCAGGGCACACCTGAGGCAGC
>NW_019497154.1:0-345 GCF_002814215.2 Seriola lalandi dorsalis | reverse complement strand
GCTAAATAACAGGCTACAATATACTATTATATACTATATTGAATATCCCTAAGAAACGTGCAGTGAAAGATTCCCTCATTTAGCATCGTCATCGTAAGAGCAGTTGTCTCCTAACTCCTAAAGATACTAATGACAATATTCAACATCAAGACCAAACCAAGCTGCAGCAATAAACAATCAACAAACCACACGAGATAATAAAATGAAATGGTGTTCCTGCCTATAAGTTCCTTCTGCCTCTGAACGTTACATCAAACTCTTGTAGAACGAACTTCATCAGCGCTCCACATCTGCAGAGTCAACACTGTGCATCAAAGCACCAAACCCTCCTTTATCTCCTGCTCT
>NW_019497153.1:0-345 GCF_002814215.2 Seriola lalandi dorsalis | reverse complement strand
TAGATAGATAGATAGATAGATAGATAGATAGATAGATAGATAGATAGATAGATAGATAGATAGATACTGCAGCAACTTATTGCCGTTCTTTTGTCACATATAAACCATTTTGCTGTACTTAATAAAAAGGGGCAACTTACAATGGGTCCCTGCTTGTCTGAACAGCAGCCATTAAGACCTGAGCTAACAATGACATGAGTGATGCAGTGAAGTGTGCAGTGTGAATAGTGAGCCTGATTCCAAGTGTATAATGGGATGAAGAGAGAGGGTGGATGAACCCTTAGACTTAAATGACATAAACAGTGAATAGTTATTGCAACTGGTTTCACCATGAAAGTGTACAAA
>NW_019497152.1:0-399 GCF_002814215.2 Seriola lalandi dorsalis | reverse complement strand
AGGACTCAAAGTTGTATTTAAAGTCCACCATATACAGGCTGAACAGAAATGGAACCAGAACAGTCCCCTGTGGAGCCCCAGTGCTGCTCATCACTGTCCCTGAGACACAATTACCCAGCCTGACATATGGTGGTCGTCTTGTCAAGTAATCCACAATCCAGGACGTGAAGCAGGGATCCAACCCAATCCCTTCCAGCTTGGCTTTAAGAATGGGGGGTTGGGGGCGTCGTGTAGCGTAGTGGTTTAAGCAGGCGCCCCATGTGTAGAGGCTGCAGTCCTCGCTGCAGTCGGCCCCGGTTCGAATCCCGCATCGGACGGCCCTTCGCTGCATGTCATTCCCCCTCTCTCTGCCTCCCTGTTTCCTGTCACTCTCCACTGTGCTGTCCATTAAAGGCATAA
>NW_019497151.1:0-345 GCF_002814215.2 Seriola lalandi dorsalis | reverse complement strand
TCAAAAATTCAGTTGAGATTATAATTTGGGATTTGTGGCACGTACATACAACTTAACTATAACGATACAGATTGATTATACTGGATAATTTGTTTACAATTACTTGACTGACTGATCCAGTCAGTCAAGTAACTGTAAACCTCACCAACAGCACCTGAGGAAATCATTTACAGGAACTGTGGAATTGACATTATCATATCTGTGAGGAAGACCAAGTGCAAAGTAGGTCATTACAGAGCAGTAAAGACATCTGTCATACATACAGTTTGTTTGTTTGCACAGCTCTCACTAGAGGAAATGAATGAGCAAGAACAAACAGGAAAGATCACTATCAACTGTAGCTTC
>NW_019497150.1:0-672 GCF_002814215.2 Seriola lalandi dorsalis | reverse complement strand
CATGAACAGTCTGAACAGTCTGAACATGAACAGTGTGAACATGAACAGTGTGAACATGAACAGTCTGAACAGTCTGAACAGTCTGAACATGAACAGTCTGAACAGTCTGAACATGAACAGTGTGAACGTGAACAGTCTGAACAGTCTGAACAGTCTGAACAGTGTGAACATGAACAGTCTGAACAGTCTGAACAGTCTGAACATGAACAGTGTGAACATGAACAGTCTGAACAGTCTGAACATGAACAGTCTGAACAGTTTGAACATGAACAGTCTGAACATGAACAGTCTGAACAGTTTGAACATGAACAGTCTGAACATGAACAGTCTGAACAGTGTGAACATGAACAGTTTGAACATGAACAGTCTGAACAGTCTGAACATGAACAGTGTGAACATGAACAGTCTGAACAGTGTGAACAGTCTGAACATGAACAGTCTGAACAGTGTGAACAGTCTGAACATGAACAGTGTGAACATGAACAGTCTGAACAGTGTGAACATGAACAGTCTGAACATGAACAGTCTGAACAGTCTGAACATGAACAGTGTGAACATGAACAGTGTGAACATGAACAGTCTGAACAGTCTGAACAGTCTGAACAGTGTGAACAGTCTGAACATGAACAGTCTGAACATGAACAGTCTGAACATGAACAGTCTGAACATGAA
>NW_019497149.1:0-345 GCF_002814215.2 Seriola lalandi dorsalis | reverse complement strand
TTGGAAAAATAATTCAATTTCTCTTTGTAAAACCTCTGTAGAAGTTTCTCAGACCCCTGTTGCAGTATAACCCGGTAGCAGTGTGTGTATGTGTGCAAAGCTGCCACATCTTCTCCAAAATGTCTAAAAACATTAAACCCATGTCAGTCATGCCCAACCCTGCTGACAGCTCACAGGGAAGGGCAGGGAAGGGCGCACAATGACTGCTTGACTGGCACGCTTTTATATACATTAAATTGACAGATCAGCCTGGTGACACCAGGAAAATCTTGGACTAATATTCATTTGTACACAACTCAAGGAGTCAAATCAATTCGTTGCCAAATAATCCACCTTCTAAGTTGA
>NW_019497148.1:0-378 GCF_002814215.2 Seriola lalandi dorsalis | reverse complement strand
TGACAGACAGACAGGCAGGAGCACTAAGGCATACACACACACACACACACACACACACACACACACACACACACACACACACACACACACACATATGCAAGCATGCACCGAAGCACACGCATATAGCCGCTCTTACACACATACCAGAGTGTTATCAATATACAGGCATGCTTGTGGCACTGAAAGCAGGGGCACGGCCTTGAGACAGTCACTCAACATGCAACAAGCAATCCTAAACAAACAAGAGAATTGGATGGAGAGGGTGGGGGCGAGAGCGAGAGTGGGAAAGAAAAAAACTGATTGACTAGGTATCTGCCTGAAAGAGAAGGTTATAGCTACTCAGTGTCTATCTGACCGCAGAGCGACAGAGAGGGGGGG
>NW_019497147.1:0-345 GCF_002814215.2 Seriola lalandi dorsalis | reverse complement strand
AACGTTTAATAAAAAAACACTGAGAACGTTTAATAAAAAAACACTGAGAACGTTTAATAAAAAGCACTGAGAACGTTTAATAAAAAAAACACTGAGAACAAACACTGAGAACATTTAACAAAAAACACTGAGAATGTTTAATAAAAAACACTGAGAACGTTTACTAAAAAACACTGAACCTTTACTAAAAAAACATTGAAAACCTTTAATAAAAAACACTGAGAACGTTTACTAAAAAACACTGAACCTTTACTAAAAAAACATTGAAAACCTTTAATAAAAAACACTGAGAACGTTTACTAAAAAACACTGAACCTTTACTAAAAAAACATTGAAAACCTTTAA
>NW_019497146.1:0-345 GCF_002814215.2 Seriola lalandi dorsalis | reverse complement strand
TCATTTCCCTTTGCAATTTGTCCAACTGCTAATAATGAAAAACTTGTTAGAACTCACAAAAGTTTTCAGTGAGTGGTAGAAAGCCGGGCAAGCAGTTTGTTGTGTAGGCCGAGGCAGTGTGCTATTTGAGGAATAAAATAAACATATTCTGTTGCTTTCTAACTTTCCCCGGAGTCATCACTTTCCTAGTGAACATAACCTAAATCACAGCACAGTCTTTGTCTGTAATTTATGTGTGTGGTGACTTTGTCAGATGACGTCATGGTCATAATAGGAAAATCAGGATTCTAGCATTGCAAAGCAGCAGCTTGGAAATAGCGTGGAAGCTAACATGTAGCATCAATG
>NW_019497145.1:0-345 GCF_002814215.2 Seriola lalandi dorsalis | reverse complement strand
CACACACACACACACACACACACACACACACACACACACACACACACACACACACACCAACACAATGCTGGTTGTTCCTGATAAGTTAATAATGCATCATTGTAATGCTGATGTGCGTTCGTGTCTGTGTAGGCCGTTGTGGTGACAGACGGGGAGCGTATCCTCGGCCTGGGTGACCTGGGCAGCTATGGGATGGGGATACCTGTTGGGAAGCTGGCGCTCTACACAGCCTGCGGAGGGGTTCGGCCGCAGCAGTGTCTCCCAGTGCTGCTGGACGTCGGCACTGACAACCAGGTGAGTATCGGTTGAGCTGCAGGAAAGCTGGAGTCGGGTTTTTTTTTTTTT
>NW_019497144.1:0-386 GCF_002814215.2 Seriola lalandi dorsalis | reverse complement strand
ACACACACACACATACACACACACACACACACACACACACACACACACACACACACACACACACACACACACACACACACACACACACACACACACACACACACACAAAAATGGACACAGACAGGTACACAGACGGACAGGCAGATAGACAGACAGGAAGACAATCAGACTCACAGATACAGGCAGGTAGATAGACACAATTTTATTCAGGAAACATTTGGCTGTTAATTTCAGTTTGCAATCTAACCGACTCCACATTACATATATTCTAACTGGTGGATTATCTTTAGAGCCCATTCTGATTTAGCTCATCTTGAATTACCTCACCCAGTGTTTTCCAGGTGCTACCTTTTTCAGAGATAAAGAAAGGTAGGCAGCCAGACAGA
>NW_019497143.1:0-345 GCF_002814215.2 Seriola lalandi dorsalis | reverse complement strand
ATATATATATATATATATATACACATATACAGTATATATGATATATAACAATAATCTATATAAATAAGGGTTTTCTCTCCTTCCTCATGGAGACAGATCTGTGTCGCCCTGATTGTTCATTACTGAAGTTTTTGCTTGAAAAAACATGTTTTGTCTTAAATGTTTGGTGTGTCAGGACCATTGTCAGCGCTGTTTGTCTTTCTTTGTGCCCTGGTTCCTGTTCCTGGACAGAGCTGTGGACAGGAAGAGCTCCGAGACAGGCTGTTAAACCAAACCCCAGAGGAGGAGGAGCAGGAGGAGGGGCAGGAGGGGCAGGAGGAGCAGGAGGAGGAGCAGGAGGAG
Source organism: Seriola lalandi dorsalis (assembly GCF_002814215.2). Taxonomy (NCBI): domain Eukaryota; kingdom Metazoa; phylum Chordata; class Actinopteri; order Carangiformes; family Carangidae; genus Seriola; species Seriola lalandi. The sequence continues at coordinate 3 of NW_019497143.1, read as the reverse complement.
GGG
>NW_019497142.1:0-345 GCF_002814215.2 Seriola lalandi dorsalis | reverse complement strand
GTTTTTATGCCTTATTATACTGAGTCATTTTTTCATATTTTTTGCCATACTATACTATGTCGTTTTTTCACATTTTTTGCCATACTATACTCTCTGTTTTTTTTTACTTTTAACGCCTTACAATACTATTACATCTTTGTAACTTACTATATAATGAAGTATTTTGAAGTTTTTATGCCTTATTATACTGAGACATTTTTTCACATTTTTTGCCATACTATACTATGTCGTTTTTTCACAATTTTGGCCATACTATACTATGTGGTTTTTTGACTTGTTACGCCTTAGTATACTATTAAATCTTTGTAAGTTACTATATTATGACGTATTTTGAAGTTTTTATGC
>NW_019497141.1:0-408 GCF_002814215.2 Seriola lalandi dorsalis | reverse complement strand
TTTTCTGAGCTCATTCCTCTTTGATCAGCTTGTATTCACGGTGTTTGTGCGTTCGCAGGGAGCCAGACAGCACCTACTTTGAGCTCCCCCCAGGCAGCCAGCATGGTGAGAGGCCAGTGCCTTCCACCAGCACCCCGGGGAGCCACCGCAGCGCCGGCGAGGTCTCAATGGATGTGTACCACATGAGGGACATGAATGACAATGTGATGGTAGGAACTTGAGCTCCCATTACACTTCACATCGTTGTTTTTTTTTTTTCAGAGGCTGCAATGTATTTCTGTGTTGAAGGGTTTAATCAAGTCCAATAGCTTGTCTGTGAGCACACCCCCCCCCCCCCCCCCCCCCACACACACACACACACACACACTCACGTAAGTATCCACGGATTTGTTCTTTTCCCATTTTTTT
>NW_019497140.1:0-345 GCF_002814215.2 Seriola lalandi dorsalis | reverse complement strand
ATGTTGCAGCTCTTTACAGTTTGTAAATATTGATTTTAGCCAGAATCACATGACAAGACTTCATATATGTTTTAATCTTATACCCCAAACAACTGACAGCAACTGACTCTTCTCCCTCTACAGTGTTCCTCTCATGATGCGTCAGTGCCACAAACATTACAGACATTATTCCAGCCTGTCACAGCTACAATACATCACCTTTCAGGGTTTCAAAATATGAATATGTAAAACAGTGAGAGCTGAGGAGAGGCTTCGTAAGCTTCGCCATGTTTTCTGTTGTTTAAGTAGGCCACTGTTTGCAATATATATATATATATATATATATATATATATATATATATATAT
>NW_019497138.1:0-345 GCF_002814215.2 Seriola lalandi dorsalis | reverse complement strand
CAAATATGTTGGTTTATTTTCTAATTTGAGGCATTTTCTACAAACATTATATCAGCCCTTATGTGAGCCTCATTAAATAACTGTAATATTATATGGTGTAATACTTATCCTTGTGGTACGTTCCCAGAAAGAGTTTAGGGATAGAGGGAAGTAACAGTGAAAAAGAACAGGAACCAGATTCTAGTAATAAATAAGGAGGAGTTTTGTTCACAGCACGGGAAAACTGTAACGATATATATATATATCACTATCTGACGTAACGACAACCACAGCTCTCTCTCTCTCTCTCTCTCTCTCTCTCTCTCTCGGCACAAATGGCGCACAATGGCCCCGACCAAGCCTCCT
>NW_019497137.1:0-345 GCF_002814215.2 Seriola lalandi dorsalis | reverse complement strand
TGAACCCCAGGCGGAAGACATCCCACTTCACACCAGTGAACATCCAGGGACTGGACATCGAGGTGGTGGAGAACTACAAGTTCCTGGGGGTTCACCTCAACAACAAACTGGACTGGTCCACCAACACCCACGCTCTCTATAAGAAGGGTCGGAGTCGCCTTCACCTGCTGAGGAGACTGAGGTCCTTTGGCGTGTGTGGGGCTCTCCTCAGGACCTTCTATGACTCTGTGATGGCCTCAGCCATCTACTTCGCTGTGGTCTGCTGGAGAGGGGGCAGCACTGACAGGCATAGGCAGAGGCTCAACAAACTGATCCGGAAAGCGAGCTCTGTCGTGGGCTGCCCCC
>NW_019497136.1:0-561 GCF_002814215.2 Seriola lalandi dorsalis | reverse complement strand
GTATAGTAAGGCATAAAAAGTCATAAAAAAGTCATAGTATAGTAAGGCATAAAAACATCATAGTATAGTAAGACATAAAAAAATCATAGTATAGTTAGGCATAGAAAGTCAGAAAAATGACATTGTATAGCAAGGCATAAAAAGTCATAATATAGTAAGGCAAAAAAAGTCATAAAAACGACATGATATAGTAAGTCATAAAAAGTCATAAAAAGGCATAAAAAGTTAATAAAACAACATAGTACAGTAAGGCATAAAAAGTCAATAAAAAGTTATAGTATAGTAAGGCATAAAAAGTCAATAAAACGTCATAGTATAGTAAGGCATAAAAAGTAAAAAAAAAAGGTCATAGTATAGTAAAACATAAAAAGTCATAGTATAGTAATACATAAAAAGTCATAGTATAGTTAGGCATGAAAAGTTTAAAAAAAGTCATAGTATAGTAAGGCATAAAAACATCATAAAAACGTTATAATATAGTAAGGCATAAAAAGTCATAGTATAGTAAGGCATAAAAACGTGAATAGTAAAACGTCATAGTATAGTAAGGCATAAAAAGTC
>NW_019497135.1:0-345 GCF_002814215.2 Seriola lalandi dorsalis | reverse complement strand
ATAAAGGCAAGAAAACGGAAGCCTGAGCTAATTAGCTTCTCAATTTACAGGTGAGTCTGTCAAAATGGCGACATTTGAAAAGGTAAACACGACTGACGTCGAAGCTACGCCTCAACTCACTCTCTACATTTACCCGTTAAAAATGAAAATACTATGTTTCCATATTTTGTGTGGGTAAGTTTCACAGTGAAAGGTAAGGGCACGCTTTAAGTGTGGCCTCATGCATTGACTTATGTGTTTGTTTCAGTGTGGTGTTGCACCTGGCCTTGCCTATGTGTGTCACCAGCCCAGCAGAGACAGGTAACAGTGAGTGGTGCCATAAAGCCAAAAATACCTGTTTCATAA
>NW_019497134.1:0-345 GCF_002814215.2 Seriola lalandi dorsalis | reverse complement strand
GGGGGGGTTAGCAGATTTGGGGGGCAGGTGGTGTTGTTGGTTGGGTTTCAGAATAAAAAGGATCTTGATATTTAGATGTGATGAACAAAAGACTTGTTTTTATTTTGCTTCCAAAAGCTCTGGCTCATTTTCTGCTTTTATTTTGAAAATACTGTTACTATATTGAACAGTATGTATCTTCTCTTAAAGCGCTTCTGCAATTTGAGCTCCTGACACGAGGAGGAAACGTACAGCTCCTAAAAACTACAACACAACACGGACATCATTAAACCTGAATCTCTGAACACATTTAAATCAACACACCTGGATGTAACGCAGAGGCCACGCCTCACACCTGGATGTAAC
>NW_019497133.1:0-345 GCF_002814215.2 Seriola lalandi dorsalis | reverse complement strand
GCTCACCTGTTCCCCAAACCCTAATCAGCTCCCCAGTACACAATCACCATGGTGACCACCATAAATTCATCTTCTTCTGACAGGCAGCTTATGAATATTCGCAGCGTCAGCAGAGTTTAATTAGATACATTGACAAAACAGAGGAGGAGAAATGATGGATAAGACAAGAGGCTGTTTTACATCAATTTAATCAGAATATTAAAAATAATAATGTCAGTGTAAATGTCATTTAGTACGGAAATATCTTTAATTTAATACTATATAATCATTTCGTTATATTTATTAAACACCATTCAAAACCAGTTGGTTTTATCCATGGCTAAAAGTTTCCACATCAGAGCTCAG
>NW_019497132.1:0-388 GCF_002814215.2 Seriola lalandi dorsalis | reverse complement strand
CTGAGCTGAAACCCAATACTGACATTTCACAGTGATAGTCAAGCTCTGTTGGCTGACATATTATTTTCATTACAATGAATCCTGGGATACGTTGGATCCACCTGTTGGATCCTTCGAAGTCCAGGGAAGAGAAGAAGGAGCCTTTAAAATGAGACAGTCTAATCGCTGTGACGCGGTCGGTCTTCAGACGCTCTGGAGGACGAGACCCTGAAGTGGGACATGAAGTCTGTGTTGCTTTCAGTCACGCAGCCGCTCTGACTCCCCTGACTCCTCTGACTCCTCTGACTCCTCTGACTCCCCTGACTCCCCTGACTCCCCTGACTCCCCTGACTCCTCTGACTCCCCTGACTCCTCTGACTCCCCTGACTCCCCTGACTCCCCTGACTCC
>NW_019497131.1:0-345 GCF_002814215.2 Seriola lalandi dorsalis | reverse complement strand
TATGGCAATGCATGAGACGAAATTATATAATTTGGCATAAAAATGTCAAAAAACGTCAAAGTATGGTATGTCAGAAAAATGCCAAAAAACATCATAGTATAGTATGGCACAAAACGTCAAAAAAACACTATACTATATTAAGGCATAAAACGTCAAAATAACATCATAATATGGCAATGCATGAGACGAAATAATATAATTAGGCATAAAAATGCCAAAAAACGTCATAGTATAGTAAGGCATAAAAGGTCACATAAACATCATAGTACAGTCAGGCATCAAACAAGATAGTATAGTAAGGCATAAAAATGCCAAAAAACGTCAAAGTATAGTATGGTATAAAAA
>NW_019497130.1:0-480 GCF_002814215.2 Seriola lalandi dorsalis | reverse complement strand
GTTAGGCATAAAAACTTGAAAAAACGTCATAGTATAGTAAGGCATAAAAACTTGAAAAAACGTCATAGTATAATAGGGAATAAAAACTTGAAAAAACGTCATAGTATAGTAAGGCATAAAACGTCATATTATAGTAAGGCATAAAAACTTGAAAAAACGTCATCGTATAGTAAGGCATAAAACATCATAGTATAGTAAGGCATAAAACATCATATTATATTAAGGCATAAAAACTTGAAAAAACGTCATAGTATAGTAAGGCATAAAACGTCATGGTATAGTAAAGCATAAAACGTCATATTATAGTAAGACATAAAAATTTGAAAAAACATCATACTATAGTAAGGCATAAAAACTTGAAAAAACGTCATATTATAGTAAGGCATAAAACATCATAGTATAGTAAGGCATAAAACGTCATATTATAGTAAGACATAAAAATTTGAAAAAACATCATACTATAGTAAGGCATAAAAACTT
>NW_019497129.1:0-570 GCF_002814215.2 Seriola lalandi dorsalis | reverse complement strand
AAGAAATATACATTTATGTTCATGAAATTTAGGTTGAATTAATCCATAAACCTTGTTTTCTCTGACTGCAGATCTTAGTCAGAGCCCAGGAGGCAAAAATAATTGAGGAAAAGGCTGCCAAGATTAAAGACTGGGTCACCTTTAAGCTCAGAGAGGTAAGCTCAAACATGTACAGATACACCCCCGACTAGAGTCAGAGCCTCTGGGAAAGCCCTCACCCTGCTGAGAGACATTATCTGTGACAACAACAGATGCTTATATGATTAAACGTGTATTATCTACAGCTGTTTATAAACAAGTTTCATCTGCAAAGTGTTGGAAAATTAAAAAAAAAAAAAAAAAAAACTTACTTATAAATGTCAACCTATGCATTTGTGAAATTAAACAGTTTTAAGAGTCATTCAACTTTCAGTCATGAAGTCAGGACAAAACAACAACTCCAAAACTTCATAATTAAATAGTTTTCACAATAAATAGTGTATATAGATGCAGCCAGCTACTCTTGCTTGTGTTTTACTATATGAATATATACATATATATATATATATATATATACACAGTATATTTGTA
>NW_019497128.1:0-345 GCF_002814215.2 Seriola lalandi dorsalis | reverse complement strand
TCATTTGATTCCTTACCATACTATGAGGTTTTTATGACCTTTTATGCCTTAATATACGATTATGTTTTTTTTTACATTTTATGCCATACTATACTAAGACGTTTTTTGTCATTTTTATGCCTTCGAATACAATTTCATTTGATTCCTTACCATACTATGACGTTTTTATGACCTTTTATGCCTCAATATGCGATTTGTTTTTTTTTGACATTTTATGCCATACTATACAATGACGTTTTTTTGGCATTTTTATGCCTTACTGTACTATGTTGTTTTATTCCTTACCATACTATGACGTTTTTTGAAATTTTCATGCCATGCTGTACACTGAAGTTTTTTTGCATT
>NW_019497127.1:0-345 GCF_002814215.2 Seriola lalandi dorsalis | reverse complement strand
TGACGTTTTATGCCATACAATACTGTGATGTTTTTTGACATTTTTATGCCTTATTGTACTATTAAGTTTTTTTTACTTTTTTATGCCATACTATACTATGACATTTTTTGACATTTTAAAGCCCTACTATACTTTGACGTTTTTTGATATTTTTATGCCTTATTATACTATGACGTTTTATGCCATACAATACTTTAATGTTTTTTGACATTTTTATGCCTTGTTATACTGTGATGTTTTTTGGCGTTTTTATGCCATACTATACTATGACTTTTTATACCATACAGTATTGTGATGTTTTTTGACATTTTTATTCCCTACTATACTATGATGTTTTTTGGCGTT
>NW_019497126.1:0-345 GCF_002814215.2 Seriola lalandi dorsalis | reverse complement strand
AGAACCACTGGACTAAACTATCGACCTGTATATAAATTAGTTGGTAAAATGCATCTTACACATTGATTTAAGTACGTTGAGCTGACAATACTTCTGCACAGATGAACCCAGAATATAATTCAGTGTTTTCACAGTGTACTTTTAAATGTGTGATTGAACAGCAGGATCACAGCCTGATATCAACACAGAGGAAATTGTACAATAAACAGAAATCAATCTTCATTCCTCAATGTTTGTGGAAGATCATGTTTAAAGTATTATAGTGGCATCATAGCAATTTTTCATTAAAGAAATCTATGTCTGCTCATACACTTGGGTTGGTACATGTGACTTCCATGCACAAAG
>NW_019497125.1:0-477 GCF_002814215.2 Seriola lalandi dorsalis | reverse complement strand
ATCTGTGAATTAACAACCAAACTTCTATTTTAAGCTTTATGCCAATAATAATAATTACTTTTATTTCCCATTTCTGTAAAGACAAATTACTGTTTTATTTATACAGTACTTTTTCAGCTTTTTTAAATTACATACAAATCTATGTAAAATGACAGTAATTATCTGTAATTAAAAATGAAGCTTGTTATTATAAAGGTTAATGTCCACACTAACAATTTAAAGATCTTCTCTGTAATTTCAGGGTAAATCTTATTAGTTTTACATTTATGTGACTTCTACATTCAAACTTTGTGATTCTGGATGAAATGAAACAAACTTTTTTTCATCACATCAAACATTCAAACTCCAGAAGTACTGGAATGTATCCCAGCATGCACTGGGAGGAAAGCAGGAAAATGGTTTATCACACACACACACACACACACACACACACATTCAGACCTATGGACAGTTCAGAGTCCTCAGTGAATGAAATGT
>NW_019497124.1:0-345 GCF_002814215.2 Seriola lalandi dorsalis | reverse complement strand
CGGTCCTTCGTGTTAATTAAAAAGGGACAGTTCGCCGTTTTGAGGCGGCAGGTCCACGAGGAACGAGGTGCGTGTACGCCGCTGCTCTGAGCCGCTCCGGTGATGAAGACGAGGCCGCCGGCTTCACTTGTGGTTCGGTTTCCATTTGTCGTCTTCGTAGAGAAGAGCCTGTGGTCACAAAGACGAGAAGACGTGTTGAACAAAAGAAACCACGGCTGCTGATGAAGACGCTCTTTACTGTGATTTCAAGATCAGGTCGCGTCCTTAATGAAGATAATAAAAGTTTGTGTTTGTGTGTGTGTGTGTGTGTGTGTGTGTGTGTGTGTGTGTGTGTGTGTGTGTGTG
>NW_019497123.1:0-495 GCF_002814215.2 Seriola lalandi dorsalis | reverse complement strand
GTATATTAAGGCATAAAAGGTCAGAAAAACATCATAGTAAGGCAAGGCATGAGACGAAATGATATAGTTAGGCATAATTATGCCAAAAAAGTCATAATATGCTATGGCGTAAAAATGACAAAAAACGTCATAGTATACTATGGCATAAAACGTCAAAAAAACATCATCGTATATTAAGGCATAAAAGGTCATGAAAACGTCATAGTATAGTATGGGATTACACATTGACAATGTGCTGTCGTGTAGCGTAGTCGTCTAAGCAGGCGCCCCATGTGTAGAGGCAGCAGTCCTTGCTGCTTTTGGGCCCGGTTCGAATCCCGCATTGGACGGCCTTTCGCTGCATGTCATTCTGTAGTATAGTATACCATGGCATAAAAATGACAAAAAACGTCATAGTGTAGTATGGCATGAAACGTCAAAAGAACATCATCGTATATTAAGGCATAAAAGGTCATGAAAACGTCATAGTATGGTGAGGCATCAAACTAAATAGCA
>NW_019497122.1:0-345 GCF_002814215.2 Seriola lalandi dorsalis | reverse complement strand
ACTGGCATGGGTAACCTTGGACACGGACACAATGATACAAATCATAAGATGATGTGTCACAATACTAAAACGTGAACAATTCTCTTTCATGCAACACTAAACAGACAGTTCATAAAGGGTGACTTTACAAAAAATGAATCATGCACAATGACATTGTATTTAACTGTTCAATGTTAACATTTGTAATTATTTCAACAATCCAATTGCCAGACCTGGAACAACATTGGTTTCAGTGTCGTGTGTCTCGCCATTTAACAAATAGTCTACAATTCTAGCTAACTAGCTCTAGCTGCTAAATGCTCAGCTTCCTTACTAACTTTTCCTGGGCAGGTAAAGCTTATAGTC
>NW_019497121.1:0-523 GCF_002814215.2 Seriola lalandi dorsalis | reverse complement strand
GAATAAAAGTTCATAGTATATTGAAGCATAAAAACGTCTAAATACATCATAGTACAATATGGCATAAAAACATAAAAAAACGTAATGATATAGGTAGACATAATAATGTCATGGTATAGCAAGGCATAAAAACGTCAAAAAACGTCATAGAATAGCAAGGCATAAAAACATCAAAAAACATCATAGTATAGTATGGCATAAAATGGCAAAAAATGTCGTATTAAAATGAGGCATAAAAGCATCAAAAAACGTCATAGTATAGTATGGCATAAAATGGAAAAAATGTCATATTACAATTAGGCATAAAAACATCAATAAACGTCATAATATAGGTAGACATAAGAATATCATGGTATAGCAAGGCATAAAAACATCAAAAAACGTAATAAAATAGCAAGGCATAAAATTCTAGTGTAATATGGAAGCACACACTCCAAGTATCCTTAAGTGGGATTTGAACCCATGACCCATTGATTGAGAAGCAGCTGTTCTATCCACTACCCCACTACTCCATCCGTTAACA
>NW_019497120.1:0-345 GCF_002814215.2 Seriola lalandi dorsalis | reverse complement strand
TGTGTGTGTGTGTGTGTGTGTGTGTGCGGGAGAGAGAAGGAGAGAGAGATAAAGAGAGAGAGAGAGAGAGAGAGACTTGGCAGAGATACAGATATATGCCAGACAGAGGGTAAAAAGCTGAATAATGTTGTACAGTTTGTGGAGGCGTTAGAGCACTGGTGTTGAGAGTATTTTTTTGTCCATAACACAGACTGGGCGGTGAAAGATGCAGAACCAATAATTCATAATGCATGAACTGTCGTTGTCTAAGCATCAAAGGTTAATCACTGATCTTCTTATGAGGGTTACATTAGAGCAGGAGCAAATGTACAACAGTTGCTTTATTACTGTACACACTATTATCAT
>NW_019497119.1:0-449 GCF_002814215.2 Seriola lalandi dorsalis | reverse complement strand
TCAGTCAGTCAGTCAGTAACTCAGTCAGTCAGTAACTCAGTCAGTCAGTAACTCAGTCAGTCAGTAACTCAATCAGTCAGTCAGTCAGTCAGTAACTCAGTCAGTCAGTAACTCAGTCAGTCAGTAACTCAGTCAGTCAGTAACTCAGTCAGTCAGTCAGTAACTCAGTCAGTCAGTCAGTAACTCAGTCAGTCACTCAGTCACTTGTTGAAGTTGAGATGTTAAATTAATGAAAAACCCTCCATAAATCTTATAAACAGGTGACTCACCTGATCTTACACCTGTGTGTTGTTTCTCTGCTGCTTCCTGTTTCATAGATGATGTCGTGTCAAAGGTTTGACCGTCTGAACTCAGACGTCTGTCTCCTGGACATGCGTTAAGTTAAAGTGGGCGACAGCTGTCGTGGTGTTTCAGCCCAGTAAATTAACACTCCTGACACTTTCCAAATG
>NW_019497118.1:0-470 GCF_002814215.2 Seriola lalandi dorsalis | reverse complement strand
TAAATCACCCCCTCATGATGCTGGCCACCTCTGGTAAAATCGCCTGAATCCTCAGTTGAGGGGAACATGCAATTCTACCCCCGGTTGTATAATGGCCTATGTCAAAAGTGTGACTCTTTTGTTGAGTTTTTTGTGTTTCCTGAAAAACCTGAAAAAATGACTTAGGCCATTATTTTAAGAGGGTGTCGATATAAAACAATGATTCAATCTGCAGCAGTTACAATGAATGAGGCTCAACAAGCAGTACCCAGCTTAACAACATACAAAACTTTAAACTTTATAAATGAAGGTTCTGTAGAAACAGATGACTCTATAACTATGCACCCAACTGTACAGTTTGGGTGCCTCCTCCGTTTGACACAATTACAATGTTTACAAGTGATCACATCAATCATCCCGTTGCTGTGGGTGTCCAACCCCTTTTCCTGTTGTAAACAGGAGAGACTTTTAAAGTAGGTCAAAAGAACAGG
>NW_019497116.1:0-345 GCF_002814215.2 Seriola lalandi dorsalis | reverse complement strand
ACACACACACACACACACACACACAAACACACACATTACTACAATAACATTACAGCTTTCCCATATTCAATGTGATGCAACGCTCCCACTTGTGTTGCGTGATATGTCATCATATTTAGCTGTTTTTACATTTCTCTCTCTCTCTCTCTCTCTCTCTCTCTGTCTCTCTCTCTTTCATAGGAGATGCTTACTTCTAGTTTGAGCTCAGTAAAAGTCTTTAATTTATCTGTTTCTTTTGGCTGAAACATGACACGCTGTAAATCAGCCTCATGGATGCCTATTGTAGATTGATAGAGGGACTTCACGGAGTGGCAGTAACAGTGCTGCTTCAGGCCAGTAAAAAAA
>NW_019497115.1:0-345 GCF_002814215.2 Seriola lalandi dorsalis | reverse complement strand
ACATTAACTTGTAGACCAACAGAAAGGTTAGTCTCTGACTGAAACATAGAAACTGACACAAACAACAAACACACAAATAACAGAAAGAAAAGTGTGTGAGGTTATAATGACGATGATGATGATGGTGATGAAGAAGCTGATCACGGAGGCTGTGTGATCCCTTGTTCTTTATCTTTCTGTCCAGTGAACTCTCCTCTCAGGCCTCATTTGATCTGGAGTGACTTTGAATTATTATTTTATTATAATAAAGGAAATCATTAGAAACAGTGGATCCGTGTGATCACAGTAACCGGCCTTATTAAAGATATATGGCTGGTGTTTGTGCTGAGACTTGTTTTACTTCCA
>NW_019497114.1:0-345 GCF_002814215.2 Seriola lalandi dorsalis | reverse complement strand
GCATTTTTTAAGCCTTATTATACCATGACGTTTTATGCCTTACTATACTATGACCTTTTTTTGCATTTTTATGCATTACTATACTATGATGTTTTGTACCCTACTATATTATGAGATTTTTTTTGCATTTTTATGACTTACTATATTTAAGCTTTTTATGCCTTACTATACTATGACATTTTATCCGTTACTATACTATGACTTTTTTTTGCATTTTTATGCCTTACTTTATTATAAAGTTTTTTGGCATTTTTATGCCTTACTATACTATGACGTTTTGTACCCTACTATACCATGAGATTTTTTTGCATTTTTATGACTTACTATATTTTTTACTTTTTATGC
>NW_019497113.1:0-636 GCF_002814215.2 Seriola lalandi dorsalis | reverse complement strand
CTATGATGTTTTTATGACCTTTTATGCCTTAATATACTATGATGTTTTTTTGACATTTTATGCCATACTATACAATGAACCTTTTGAAAGTTTATGCCATACTATACTATGACGTTTTTTGGCATTTCTATGCCTAATATACTCCGTCAATATATCCCTTATCATACTATGACGTTTTTATGACCTTTTATGCCTTAATATTCTATGATGTTTTTTTGACATTTTATGCCATACTATACTATGACGTTTTTGTGCATTTTTATGCTTTACAATATTATTTCATTTGATGCCTTACCATACTATGATGTTTATATGACCTTTTATGCCTTAATATACTATGATGTTTTTTTGACATTTTATGCCTTAATATACTACGTCAATTGATCCCTTACCATACTATGACGTTTCTATGACCTTTTATGCTTTACTATACTATGACGTTTTTTGGCATTTTTATGCTTTACAATATTGTTTCATTTGATCTATTACCATACTATGATGTTTTTATGACCTTTTATGCCTTAATATACTATGACGTTTTTTTGACATTTTATGCCGTACTATACTATGATGTTTTTTGGCATTTCTATGCTTTAATATATTATTTCATTTGATCTCTTTCCATACTATGACATT
>NW_019497112.1:0-346 GCF_002814215.2 Seriola lalandi dorsalis | reverse complement strand
GTAATATATACATGTACATAATGCATATATATTCATTATAAGGACTGCATGGGGCCATGTATACGTAGACATCTCTCGCTTGTCAGTAGTTTCTGTCTTGAACCATGTGAACGTGTGAAATCATAAACCTGCAAATTATCACTACACACTAAAAACCCTCATTAATTGAAATAACTACACCAAGTGTCCTCTGCAAACTGTCACTCTGCGCGTACATGCACCCGCAAATACCATGTGTGTGTGTATGTGGGTGTTCACATGTGTGTCTGCATGTGTGTGTGTGTGTGTGCGCGACTGTGAGTCCCCATGTGGGTGAGTGTTGCCTTTCAAATGTGTGCCGCTCTAA
>NW_019497111.1:0-346 GCF_002814215.2 Seriola lalandi dorsalis | reverse complement strand
TAATCATCATTCCTTTGAGTATATCTATATGTGTGTGTGTGTGTGTGTGTGTGTGTGTGTGTGTGTGTCTGTGTGTGTGTAAATTCCTCACAAAGTAAATGGCCTACAGTGCGTTTAAAGGCGTTGTTTCTTTTTTCCCTCACCCTCACTACTTTGTATAGATTTTCCGTCTGTCTAAAGCTGACTGTCCAACAGTGTGAGTGTAAAAGCTTCAGTGTTAGTTGCATGTTACACGCCAGTCAATGCAGGCGAGCCGATGGAGCTCATGTAGAGCTGCAGGGAACAGATACAGATTCAACCCCACTGATATTACCATCGGGGAGATAGAGGAAAACGTAGGAAAGTG
>NW_019497110.1:0-744 GCF_002814215.2 Seriola lalandi dorsalis | reverse complement strand
TTACTATACTATGATGTTTTTATGACTTTTTATGCCTTACTAAACAATGACTTTCTATGCCTTACTATACTATGATGCTTTTATGACTTTTTATGCCTTACTATACTATGACTTTTTGATGCCTTACTATGCTATGACCTTTTATGCCTCACTATACTATGTGGTTTTTATGACTTTTTATGCCTTAATAAAATATGACCTTTTTATGCCATACAATATTATGATGTTTTTGTGACTATTCATGCTTTACTATACTATATTGTTTTTACGACTTTTTATGTCTTACTGTACTATGACTTATTGATGCCTGACTTTACTATGACTATTTATGCATTACTATACTGTTATTTTTTATGACTTTTTATGCCTTACTATATTATGATGTTTTTATGACTTTTTATGTCTTACTATACTGTGATGTTTTTATGACTTTTTATGCCTTACTATACTATGTGGTTTTTATGACTTTTTATGCCTTAATAAATCAGGACATTTTTAAGCCATACAATATTATGATGTTTTTATGACTATTCATGCCTTACTATACTATATTGTTTTTACGACCTTTTATGTCTTACTGTACTATGACTTATTGATGCCTGACTTTACTATGACTATTTATGCATTACTATACTGTTATTTTTTATGACTTTTTATGTCTTACTATACTGTGATGTTTTTATGACTTTTTATGTCTTACTATACTGTGATGTTTTATGACTTTTTATGCCTTACTATACTATG
>NW_019497109.1:0-346 GCF_002814215.2 Seriola lalandi dorsalis | reverse complement strand
AAAATTGCAATTAGATATTTTCCTCAAATTGCAATACAATGCAAGATGAGCTAAACCTAACATTTAAGGTATGTTTGTTTTACTCTCTCCAATGTCTTATGTGCATCTTTTGGGATAATACTGTATTTTATTAGTCTGTAATTTCCTTGTAAATCCCCTGGAAAATACCATGTAATTTTGTACAAATTACAGGGAAAAGAGAGACTGATAGGGAATTCCTCTAAAAATATTAATTTCCAGAAGAATACCCTCGAAGAAACTGCTCTAATGGAAATCGTATCCTCCATATGATGATGAATTGGATAATGTTTGAATGTTCAGCTGACCTGCTGTTCCCCGACTGACT
>NW_019497108.1:0-346 GCF_002814215.2 Seriola lalandi dorsalis | reverse complement strand
ATGTTGATAGATAAGTTACTGTAACTAAAGTTACACTTTTATTAGTTATAGTTTAACTATAAACAATATTCTAGACTGTATTTGACTCTCCAGCGTCCATAGGTCTGGCTATGCAAAATTATAGTTCATTCAATGTTTTGTTGAAATAGGATTTTAAAACCATAATATTGTTATCAGCTGATGTTGAATCTAGTTTTCCATCGACGTCGGTCACATTGCAGTTTGACATGCTTCACTCAATATCAGTGTTTTTTGTGTTTATGTGGAGATTGCGTGGGAGTCTGTGCTGTGCTGGAATTTGTCGGCTCATCATTTGTGGGACTCACTTTCTGAGCTAATGACACAG
>NW_019497107.1:0-346 GCF_002814215.2 Seriola lalandi dorsalis | reverse complement strand
TTTTTTTTTTGTCTCCCATCTTCGCGGCGGCTGCAGACGCAACACGCCCTACAAGACCCTGGAGCCGGTGAAGCCGCCCACGGTGCCCAACGACTACATGACCAGCCCCGCCCGTCTGGGCAGCCAGCACGGCCAGCAACACAGCCCTGGACGCACGGCGTCGCTCAACCAGAGGCAACGCACACACAGGTAGATGAGAGAAGAGGGGAAACACACACACACACACACATTTCTCTCCGTTTTACATGATTGTCACATGAATGTGTTTGAGCAGTGGACTGTTAAACAGTGTTCAGATAAACCACAGCACTGTGTGAAGAAACAGTCGCCTAATTCATTTTAATGA
>NW_019497106.1:0-346 GCF_002814215.2 Seriola lalandi dorsalis | reverse complement strand
GCTAAAAACGCTGCAGTTTAAAGAGAATAATTTACCAAGAATCTTAGTCACCCACCTCCGTGATTAGAAGACACAGTTGTGACGATGTTGGCGTAGTTTTCTGCCCGTTCAGAGGCTGACCCTTCTCCTTGGAGCAGCTCAGCATCACGGCAGTCCAGCAGCGTCCTGTCAAACAAAATGTCCATCAGCGGAGTTGGGGTTTGTCAGTTTAATAGTGTGACTCAGCGCCCGTCACAAAAACACAGTTAGACGTCGGCGGCCTCAGAGGGAAGAACTGCTCCAGGGTAAGAACCGTGTGTTATTGTGTCTTTTTTGCCCCCCCCCCCCCAAAAAAAACAAAAAAAAA
>NW_019497105.1:0-391 GCF_002814215.2 Seriola lalandi dorsalis | reverse complement strand
CAATAGATAACACAAGACTCTTTGCACTTTTATTAGACAGTGACAGTGTGTGTGTGTGTGTGTGTGTGTGTGTGTGTGTGTGTGTGTCTGTGTGTCTGTGTCTCTGTGTCTCTGTGTGTGTGTGTGTCTCTGTTTTAGTAATACCATAAGAATTTTATAACTGTCGTATAACCAAAAGATTTATATCGCAGAAAATGTATTCCCAGTTATGTTAGAAAAACACTGACAGCCTTTTGAAAATATAACATTTTACATCAGATATACAGTAGCTTAATGTGTGGTGTTAGTTATTAATCCTCCACTGAAGTAAGATCTGATGTTTCCATCCATTCATATTTTGACATGCAGACTAACAGATATAAAGAGGTGTGGTTCTTAATCAGAAGTCAAA
>NW_019497104.1:0-346 GCF_002814215.2 Seriola lalandi dorsalis | reverse complement strand
GACTCTGTGCTTTTTGGTTCTTTATTAGATTTTAGAAACTCTGTTCCAATCAGAAATCACTTTTGGAAGCTAAAATAAAAGTCTTCAGCTCTGACGAGAGAAAGGCTCATTCTTGGGTTTTTTTCACGACTCTGCATCACACACCAACCTGGTTTGATCCTCCACACCTGCCTGAAGGTAAGCCCCCTCCACATGATGGGTAGAGGTCAAGACGCTAAGAGCCCAAAGCATTCGTTCTGGTTCTGTTAGGAACAGGCTGGGGTATGCAAGGAACTGTTTGAGTTCATTTATATTAAGGTGACTGACTATTGGACTGTCCCTTACAGTGGGGCCTCTGCCTGGTGTA
>NW_019497103.1:0-501 GCF_002814215.2 Seriola lalandi dorsalis | reverse complement strand
TGATTTTTCCCTAATTATTGGAATTTCCTCTTCGTCTATTACAAACTTCCTATCACTTAACTTCCCTCTACTTTATTGAGATACTTGTAGACTTACTAGGCTTGATTTTCATACTAGCCCACTTTAAGTTTTTATTAAGTCTCTCAAGTATTCTTTTCATACATGGCACCGTTGTAGTTATCAACGTCATGTCATCCATGTAGGCCCTAATTGGTGTAAGGCGCATCCCATCCTGCCGCCTCTCTCCACCTACAACCCACTTAGAAGCTCTAATGATTACCTCCATCGCCATTGTGAATGCCAATGGAAAAATCCTACACCCTGCCGTAATGCCTATTTCTAGCCTCTGCCACCCTGTTGTGAAGCCTGCTGTGCTTAAGCATAGTCTAATGTCTTGGAAATATGACCTTACTAAATTAACCACTACCCCAGGCACTCTAAAATAATCAAATGCCTCCCAAATAAGGCTATGTGGCACTGAACCAAACGCATTTGCTAAAT
>NW_019497102.1:0-346 GCF_002814215.2 Seriola lalandi dorsalis | reverse complement strand
TTTTTTATTGTCGCAAATGCACCACCGCCACATCTCTCCACCTTCACAGCACAGCCTGTGTGATGATGAGCACGACAGCGGGTGGAGGGGAGGGAGGGAGTGGGGTGGTTGGGGGGATCCTATTGGAGTTAATTACTCGCGAGAGCGCGGCCTTGAAAGTGACATCACGTCAGGCACCAGGTGAGAGTCAGAAGTGTAGTCGTGAGGAATAAGGCAGCGAATTACCGGAGAAAAGGTAGACTTATTAGCCAACTCAGTGACGCTAACTTGGGTAAACTAATTGATAACATTAAGCTAATATCTACACGTCATTATGTATTAACTGCTGACTGCATTTTCAGATGAG
>NW_019497101.1:0-346 GCF_002814215.2 Seriola lalandi dorsalis | reverse complement strand
AAAAAAAAAAAAAAAAAAAAAAATCAATCAGTGTCTTCTATCGTGTCCCTCGTGTAGTAATGACAGTAAGAAGTCCTGCAGCTCAGTGCAAGCAAAACCAAGAACCAGCTGGTGGATTCACAAGGAGCAAAACCTCCCCCCACTACACCTGTGAGCATCCAGACGGTGGACATCAAGATTTTCTTTGTCATTTTATGCCTTTGTTACTAAAGCCATGCTGCAGGTAATAGTCAGCGCCTCAGGGCCGGGTTGTGCTAGAGAAGAACTAGTTCCTACGATGATTGCTTTATCAAAGTGCTGTTCTGCAGCCACAGTCAAAGGTCATCACAGACAGGAAGGAGCCCTG
>NW_019497100.1:0-346 GCF_002814215.2 Seriola lalandi dorsalis | reverse complement strand
CTCTTGTCTTTTCTCAAGATGTTTTTGCATGTTTTGGTCTAGGCGTAGTAGAAATAATTTTGCAGGTTTATAAATAAATTTTACATAATAACTTGATTATTAAAACATAAAAATACAGCATATAATTCATAGATTTTATGTATAATATACAGAACAGCTCCATTTAAAATGCAAAGTTTTACTGTTATACCAGTTTAAATGAGATTTTTGTTTGATATTTCCCTGTTCATTTGATCATTTATTGATGCATAATAAGCAATTTTTACATGTAAAAAATACAGGAAATGGTCTATTTATATACAACACAGTTATGTGAAATTAACACACTTTCTTTGTAGACTTAATA
>NW_019497099.1:0-497 GCF_002814215.2 Seriola lalandi dorsalis | reverse complement strand
ATACACACTGTAGATACACACTGTAGATACACACTAGATATACAC
Source organism: Seriola lalandi dorsalis (assembly GCF_002814215.2). Classification (NCBI taxonomy): domain Eukaryota; kingdom Metazoa; phylum Chordata; class Actinopteri; order Carangiformes; family Carangidae; genus Seriola; species Seriola lalandi. The sequence continues at coordinate 452 of NW_019497099.1, read as the reverse complement.
TCTAGATACACACTGTAGATACACACTGTAGATACACACTGTAGATACACACTAGATATACACTCTAGATACACACTGTAGATACACTCTAGATACACACTGTAGATACACACTGTAGATACACACTGTAAATACACACTGTAGATACACACTAGATATACACACTGTAGATACACACTGTAGATACACACTAGATATACACACTAGATACACACTGTAGATACACACTGTAGATATACACACTGTAGATATACACACTGTAGATATACACACTGTAGATATACACACTGTAGATACACACTGTAGATACACACTGTAGATACACACTGTAGATATACACACTGTAGATATACACACTGTAGATATACACACTGTAGATATACACACTGTAGATACACACTGTAGATACACACTGTAGATACACACTGTAGATATACACACTGTAGATATAC
>NW_019497098.1:0-346 GCF_002814215.2 Seriola lalandi dorsalis | reverse complement strand
TATTATCGTAAGGAATAATACGACATAGTGTATTAAGGCATAAAAATGCCAAAAAACGTCATAGTATAGTATGGCATAAAACATCAAAAAAACATCAAAGTATATTAAGGCGTAAAAGGTCATAAAATCGTTATAGTATGATAAGGAATAATACGACATAGTACAGTAAGGCATAAAAATGCCAAAAAACGTTATAGTATAGTATGGCATAAAACATCAAAAAAACATCAAAGTATATTATGGCTTAAAAGATCATAAACATGTCATATTATCGTAAGGAATAATACGACATAGTGTATTAAGGCATAAAAATACCAAAAAACGTCATAGTATAGTATGGCATACA
>NW_019497097.1:0-655 GCF_002814215.2 Seriola lalandi dorsalis | reverse complement strand
GCAAAAAAATGCCAAAAAAAGTCATATTATAGTAGAGCATAAAATTTCAAAAAAACATCATAGTATAATAAGGCATAAAAATGGCAAAAAACGTCATAGTATAGTATGCCATAAAATTTAAAAAAAAGTCATAGTATACTAAGGCATAAAAATGACAAAAAAACATCATAGTATAGTCAGGCACAAAACATCACAGTATAGTAAGGCAAAAAAATGTCAAAAAAAGTCATATTATAGTAGAGCATAAAAATGTCAAAAAACATCATAGTATTGTATGGCATAAAATTTCAAAAAAACATCATAGTATAATAAGGCATAAAAATGGCAATAAACGTCATAGTATAGTCAGGCACAAAACGTCACAGTATAGTAAGGCATAAAATTTCAAAAAACGTCATAGTATAATAAGGCATAAAAATGCCAAAAAACTTCATTGTGTACTATTGCGTGAAAATGTCAAAAAAGGTCATAGTATAGTATGCCATAAAATTTCAAAAAACGTCATAGTATAATAAGGCATAAAAATGCCAAAAAACGTCATAGTATAGTATGGCATAAAATTTAAAAAAAAACATCATAGTATAATAAGGCATAAAAATGGCAAAAAACGTCATAGTATTGTATGGCATAAAATTTCAAAAAACGTCATAGTATA
>NW_019497096.1:0-377 GCF_002814215.2 Seriola lalandi dorsalis | reverse complement strand
GTAAACAATGAGGTCACATCCACGGTCTCTCCTGATTGGCTTTCATCAGCCTGGACTACCAGTGGTGAATACAACATGAGAATGAATTAGATTAGATTAGATTAACTTTATCTATCCCACAACTGGGAAATTCATTTACCACAGCAGAAAAATAAACATCTATAGAATAAACATCTATGGAAATATACAACAAAAATATACCAAATATACACTAATAAATACAATATACACAATACACACGATATGTACATGAAAAAGAGCCAGTTTGCACATGGAAGAGCAGGAGTTGTGGAGTCTGACAGCTGCTGGAATGAAGGACCTGAGGAACCTCTCCTTCTTACAGCGAGGATGTAAAAGTCAGAGACCCTACAGTGTCA
>NW_019497095.1:0-346 GCF_002814215.2 Seriola lalandi dorsalis | reverse complement strand
TCTGCTTTATTCATTCTACCTTGTTCATTCCCTCTTTCACCACCTTTCTACTACATCACAAGCCGTCGATAACAAAGACTCCAATGAATTTACTATTTCTCTAAATGCTCTCTCTCGTTAGTTTCTCTCGAGCAATCTCGTTGCAAATTAATGTTAATTGCTCCTTAAATTGAAGCTTTTATCTTGTTTAGGCTTTCAGCATGTTGAGTGTCACAGTCTGGTCTGCTTTCTTATTTGCTGCAACAAACCTGATCAAGTGCATGGTTAGTGTCCTAATGATGAGAAGACCATTTTCATTCTCACACACCATTAAAAAAAAAAAAAAAAAAAGATGCCGTTGAGAGGC
>NW_019497094.1:0-346 GCF_002814215.2 Seriola lalandi dorsalis | reverse complement strand
AACATGTTAATTAAGCCGACACTGATGCTAATCTTAGTGTTATGAACTTTAAAGTGTTATAAATCACTTGACTAAAATCTGTAGCCTTGCCTATATTGATTTCAGGCACATTCAGAAGATTAGTAGATTAGTGCATTTTTAATACATATAATTAGCACATACATCAGTACATAAGTCATAGAATAGTATCACGCTCATTCACAGCTATAATTCACTTAAACTGAACGTTTGTGCTAAAATGTCCTCAGGCGGATCTTAGCCCCACATCATCGATACAGTCATGAACATACAAACATAGAGGGTATTGTTCTGCTTATGCCAAGATGCCATGAATGCCATATATAAT
>NW_019497093.1:0-346 GCF_002814215.2 Seriola lalandi dorsalis | reverse complement strand
GATAGATAGATAGATAGATAGTTAGATAGATAGATAGATAGATAGATAGATAGATAGATAGATAGATAGATAGATAGATAGATGTGGTTTGTGAGTGTGTATGCAACAGTCCAGCAGCCTAAGACAAGACAGATGGCCAGATCTTAGATTAGATTAGACTAACTTTATTAATCCCACAACTGGGAAATTCATTTAGCACAGCAGAAAAAATAAACATCTATAGAATCTTATCTTCCCACATTAGCCAAAGGTAGAGCAACGGTGTGGTTACCAGACATTTTTCAAGAAGACAAAATCTCTCTCTCTCTCACACACATACACACAAACACACACACAAACTGGTTTC
>NW_019497092.1:0-346 GCF_002814215.2 Seriola lalandi dorsalis | reverse complement strand
ACTAATCTCATGGTTTCACATTAGAAACATAAGAAAGGCATCCATGATTTTTTCAGAATAGAAGTTGTTTTAAAAAAAATAATCATGATAATTATAATATGCAACATATCAAAATATGAATAATAAGTTACTGAAATAAGCAACTGTATCACAGGACTTACTCGCAGTTGGTGAGAGTGGAGAGAGAAGCATCCATCTTCTCTATAGGAGGAACCTGACCATACAGTTTTATTGCTTTAGCTTCACTCGCTTTAGTCTCTGACTTTTCTTCCTACACACACACACACACACACACACACACACACACACAGATAGAGAGAGATCATCAAAAGATCCAATTACAACA
>NW_019497091.1:0-346 GCF_002814215.2 Seriola lalandi dorsalis | reverse complement strand
CCAGCAAATCAACAGTCTCCATGGAAACAGTAGAACTTTATGACTTTAAAATGTCTGATATTTAACTTCTTTTCTCACATTTTAAGAGATTCTGTGGCGGCTGCTGGTCTTATAAGGAGGGGAAGCTCATTTTCGGCCTACATCATAAAATGTGTCCGTTTATATAAATGTAAATTCGGAGAGTGACAGAAGAGAGTCGCCAAACACAAAACTAGTCGTTTTTAAAGAGACAAAGTCGCTGAGGATCAGTAACGTCTCCAGATCAACTCCGAACAACGGAATGAAAAACTTGAAAAATGCTCTGGTGGATGCTTATACTTCAAGATCGCTGATTCGCTCATTTCGC
>NW_019497090.1:0-635 GCF_002814215.2 Seriola lalandi dorsalis | reverse complement strand
GGTCAGGATTCGGTATTAGTCCAAATTAGAGTAGTAGGTTTTGTTAGGGTTAGGATTTTTAGTGGTTAGTGTTAGGGATACGGTAGTGGTTAGGGTTAGAGTAGTAGGTTTTGTTAGGATTAGGATTCGTAGTGGTTAGGGTTAGGGTTAGGATTAGGAATTGGTTGTGGATAGGTTTAGAGTCGTGGGTTTCGTTAGTGTCAGAATCCTTAGTGGTTAGAGTAGTGTTTTTAGGATTAAGGATTCGGTAGTGGTTAGTTTTAGGGGTTATGGTTAGAGTAATAGTTTTTATCGGGGTTTGGGTTTTAGGGTTAGGGTTAGGTTTCGGTAGTGGTTAGGTTTAGGGGTTAGGGTTAGGGTAGGGTTAGAGTAGTAGGTTTTGTTAGGATTAGGGTTAGGATGTCTTAGTTATCTCGATGACTCCCCTTGCTTCGTCCGACGACTGGGCAGATGAGAGTGGGGAATCAAGGCGGTGTACTGGCCGACGCCCGTTGTCTGTAGTTCTCAATTCTAAACGAATCTCTGTCCCGTAAAGTTTTGTTTTTTTCTTTTTTTTGGTTGGATGTTTAGTTATTTTTAGGGTTAGGGTTAGGGTTAGGGTTAGGGTTAGGGTTAGGGTTAGGGTTAGGGTTAGG
>NW_019497089.1:0-346 GCF_002814215.2 Seriola lalandi dorsalis | reverse complement strand
GATGATGGCCTTCAGTGAATGGAGCGACAAGAACTGCCTCCTTCTGAACTCCTCCAAGACCAAGGAGATGGTCGTGGACTTTCGGAGGTGTAGGCCCACCCTTCAGCCAGTCAACATTTGAGAGCAGGACATCGAGGTGGTGCACACTTATAAATACCTAGGTGTGCACCTGGACAGTAAACTGGACTGGTCCCTGAACACAGGTGTCAGAGCCGGCTCTTTTTCCTCAGGAAGCTCAGGACTGAGAGGTTCAGGAGAACCTTTGTCCCCACAGCCATCAGGCTGTGTAACACCTCAGCCAACGGCAGTGCCTCATGACCTGGTCTGTTAAAATCAAACGAGAGGC
>NW_019497088.1:0-346 GCF_002814215.2 Seriola lalandi dorsalis | reverse complement strand
GCATTATCCAAGTACATCCGTGCCAAACCATCCTAAAACACAAAGACAATGTTGTCATACCTGCTCACAGCCACCAGAGGGCAGACAAGCTCAGTTTAAACAAACTGCAGAGGCAGCTCACCCTGATTAGAAAAGACGTGTGGAAAATGTTCTCTACTGTCTGGGAAAACGAGGTGGGGTCGATGACAAACTCGTAATACGATATCGGTGATGTTGCTGAAGTAGAAAACAGAGACACATGAGCAAATAATAATAATAATAATAATAATAATAATAATAACAACACAATTATGACATGTTCATGTCTGTCAGGTCAGCTTTAAACTCACGATCATCTTGGTAATAA
>NW_019497086.1:0-346 GCF_002814215.2 Seriola lalandi dorsalis | reverse complement strand
TGATTTATAAATGTTATTTCCTTGAAAGACAAATAGGTTTAACGTAATTAAAGACCATAAAGTTAAAACCATGGTTTCAGAAAAATAAAAGGCTATTTGCTAAAGCAACTATTAAGAAACTAATTTTATAAAAAATCATTTTAGATTTTTAAAATGAGCATGAAGAAGAGTTGTTTACTTAGATTTGAGACGTGTGTGAACTGTAGACATGCCATCACACTGGAGCCACAATACACCGATCCGGGAACAATTCATCCATCCCTAACGTACGGTGAAAAAGTCACAGACACGGCAAAAAAAACTGATCCAGAGTCAGCGTTGTATTTTTTTTTTTTTTTTTTTTTAA
>NW_019497085.1:0-346 GCF_002814215.2 Seriola lalandi dorsalis | reverse complement strand
TCCTGTGTATATTTATGCGAGGGCAGCAGTGTCACTGCGGTGTTAGTCTAGCAAACAAACCCTCTTGTCACAGAGAGAGCATAGAATTCAGCCTTCAGTCATATTTCCTCCACCCGGTGTTTGTGGCTGAGTGACTAATTATTTGGTCCATATTTTGAATGCAGTCAGTGGCACTTGGCTTTGAGTCCGCTCATCAGCATGGCTCATGAAGGAGGGTGGAATTAACAAACAAGGCCCAGGATTGATCTGTCTACCTCTTTGTCAGATCATTCAAGTTATTCGACCATTCTTATCCACACAGCCCAATAATCCCCTGCTCTATGTGGCTCTATGTGGTTTTGCTGCA
>NW_019497084.1:0-477 GCF_002814215.2 Seriola lalandi dorsalis | reverse complement strand
GTAGCGTAGTGGTTTAAGCAGGCGCCCCATGTGTAGAGGCTACAGTCCTCGCTGCAGTTGGCCCCGGTTCGAATCCCGCATCGGACGGCCTTTCACTGCATGTCATTCCCCCTCTCTCTGCCTCCCCGTTTCCTGTCACTCTCCACTGTGCTGTCCATTAAAGGCATAAAAAGCCCCAAAAAATATACTTAAAAAAAAAAAAAATACAAATATTCATTTTTGTAGATTTCAAAAAGGCTTTTGATTGTATTTGGCATGAAGGACTCTTTTATCAATTATTAGAGAGTGTCATAGGGGGTAAAACCTATTATCTAATTAAATCAATGTATTTGAATAACAGATATACAATTAAAATTGGAAACAAAAGAACCACTTATTTCAGGCAGTACTGTGGGCCCAACCCTTTTTTGACATACTGTATATATAAATACATTTGCAGAACAACTGCAAAAATCCACAGCTCCTGGTGTGACTCAG
>NW_019497083.1:0-497 GCF_002814215.2 Seriola lalandi dorsalis | reverse complement strand
AAAAAAATGACATAGTACAGTAAGGCATAAAAATGGCAGTATAGTAACACATAAAAAAGTCGAAAAACCATCAAAATATAGTAAGGCATTAAAAGTCATAAAAATGTCACAGAATAGTAAGGCATAATAAGGCAAAAAAAACGACATAGTATCTTTAGGCATGAAAAGTCATTAAAACATAGTATAGCAACGCATAAAAACGACATAGTATAGGAAGGCATAAAAAGTCATAAAAATGTCATAGTATAGTAAGGCATAAAAATGACATAGTACAGTAAGATATAAAAAGTCAAAGAAAGATGACATCATATTAAGAGATTAAAAGTCACAAAAAAACGACATAGGACAGTACAGCATTAAAGGCAAGGCATAAAAAGTCATACAACCATCATAATATAGTAAGGCATAAAAAGTCATAAAATCATCATAGTATAGCAAGGAATAAAAATGACAAAGTATAGTAATGTAGAAAAAGTTAAAAAAATGACATTGTATAG
>NW_019497082.1:0-346 GCF_002814215.2 Seriola lalandi dorsalis | reverse complement strand
CAAACAAAAAATATTAACTGCAAATGCAATATGCTTAATGTAGCTGCATGATGTGTTGTACAGCACATGGGCAGGTTTTGTCTGGTGCTGACAATCCACTAGTGTCTCGCTTTCATATTGACTCGATCCAGCCGCCTGTGTTCATGTCTGCACAGTGTCCCTACCTGAGCGATCAGGTGACCACATGTCTTTGTCTCCATTCGGCAGGTGAATGTAGTACTGACACATATTTATTCACAGCGTGTCTATATGTAATTTATATATCAGAAATGTTTGAATTTTATTATGTGTGTGTTTAGAACTTTTTATTTAGGGTTGGGGTGGAAAATTTGGAGATTTCACAGAG
>NW_019497081.1:0-346 GCF_002814215.2 Seriola lalandi dorsalis | reverse complement strand
GAAGGAAGGAAGGTAGGCAGGCAGGCAGGAAGGAAGGAAGGAAGGAAGGAAGGAAGGAAGGAAGGAAGGAAGGTAGGTAGGCAGGCAGGCAGGCAGGAAGGAAGGAAGGCTTTGCAACTGGGTTGCAAAGACACTAAGAAGAAAGATAGAAGGGAGGAAGAGATGGGAAAAGAGCACGAGCTCATCAGCAGGTACCTGTGCAGTGCCTCTGGATATCATAATGACAATAAACAATGGTAGAGTGCCCTCCTCCCCCAGTTCCTCTCGTCCTCCGCCTGACTCGGGGGGAGCGGGGCTAAATGTGTTGCTCTAATAACCCAGCCTGGATGGGGGGGGGGGCACAATA
>NW_019497080.1:0-418 GCF_002814215.2 Seriola lalandi dorsalis | reverse complement strand
CAAACCTGTAATACATCCAACACAGCAGCATGATGATCCAAGTCAAGTTGACAGGTTTATTTCCTAGTTTAAACATCTGACGTGCAGCGGCATGTTTCCACTCGGCAGCTTCAGAGGAGTCAGCTCACTAGCTAATCATTTAGGGCAGTAGTAGTAGATTGTCGTTTGCACTGTCCTGTTAGCTGTGAAGAGGATCTGCAGATACAGTGTGTTTTGGTCTGGGGAGAGAGATGAACCTCCACAGGAAGAAGATACAGTCTTTATAATCAGGGCAGCACAAAGTGATCAGCTCACTCTCTCTACCACACACACACACACACACACACACACACACACACACACACACAGTGAGAGAGTTACGGGCAACAGAGTGTACTGTGCTGCGGGCAATCAAACACAGCCTAGCAGCAGAAGCACC
>NW_019497079.1:0-346 GCF_002814215.2 Seriola lalandi dorsalis | reverse complement strand
AAAGCATCATCCCAGGTCAAATCATTCTCTACAACCGCAGTGACAAAGACAGCTTGAGTAAAATAGATAAGACACTGGATCCTGGTGATGTCATTGTTGCCACAAACCTTGCTGGGCGTGGCACAGACATAAAAGTCTCAGAAAAGGTGAACAACAATGGAGGATTATTTGTGATCCTCTCCTTCCTTTCAGAAAACTCAAGAGTAGAGCTTCAGGCATTTGGCCGAACTGCACGCAAAGGTAAACCTGGATCTGCGCAGGTTATCATGACCGCTGATCATCTTCAGGACTCCTTCAAGACAGTGTCTTCTCTGGAGGAGGCAAAGGAAACAAGGGACAAACATGC
>NW_019497078.1:0-397 GCF_002814215.2 Seriola lalandi dorsalis | reverse complement strand
GACGTCTTTTGGCATTTTTAGACCTTACTGTACTATGACTTTGTATACCCCACTATACTATGACGTTTTTTTTGCATTTTTAAGCCTTATTATACTATGACGTTTTATGCCTTACTATACTATGACATTTTTTGGCATTTTTAAGCCTTACTATACTATGACGTTTTATGCCTTACTATACTATGACATTTTTTGGCATTTTTAAGCCTTACTATACTATGACGTTTTATGCCTTACTATACTATGACATTTTTTGGCATTTTTAAGCCTTACTATACTATGACGTTTTATGCCTTACTATACTATGACATTTTTTGGCATTTTTAAGCCTTACTATACTATGACGTTTTTTGGCATTTTTAAGCCTTACTATACTATGACGTTTTTTGGCATTTTT
>NW_019497077.1:0-346 GCF_002814215.2 Seriola lalandi dorsalis | reverse complement strand
GATGCATCCAGGTGCACAGTTATGTGTTTCTACAATTTTAATATTATTTTTGAATAGCCTGGTTTACTTGTAAATAAAAGCCTATCACACTGACGTCCCTGTGATCCATCTTTCTCCCTGGTCAGCAGAATCCTCGCTTGGTTTGTTTAGGAAGGCTCATGAGCATGTCAAAAACACGCTGTTAACAATATCACTATTATGTATCACTGGATTTTCTCATTTTCTCTCTCATTTATCCCTTCTATGCTAAACTGGCTTTCTTTCAGTTGTGGGAGACATTCTGTGCTAGCAGCACATATTTGTCACAGTTGTTGTAGTCACAGATTGGCCATGTATGTGTTTGCAC
>NW_019497076.1:0-346 GCF_002814215.2 Seriola lalandi dorsalis | reverse complement strand
TATTCTGCTTTTATCTCCCTGGTCTAAAGAATCGGACGCAGACTGAACACAGTTAATCAAACTAATTAAACCTTTGGTGTGTCTCTGTGACATCGTATTGACTGATTTGAATCGACTTAAAGAGCCCGGTTTCCTGCTTTCTTGTGTTATTGTTGTATCTGTGAAGCACCGGTCCGATCAGCTGACTCAGTACAGACCCAGTTACCTTCTTCTTCTCTGCAGTGTTTCTGGTTTTCCTGAAGCTTGTAACACTGAGAAAAAACATCTAGATTCTGATTTGATTTTAAATGTTTCTCCAAGAATTTACAGCTCAGAATATCATATCCTTTATAATGGAGGTTTATAC
>NW_019497075.1:0-515 GCF_002814215.2 Seriola lalandi dorsalis | reverse complement strand
ATGAAAATGACATAGTATATTAAGGCATAGAAAGTCATAGTATAGTAAGGCATAGAAAGTCGTAGTATAGTAAGGCATAAAAAGTCATAAAAACGTCATAGTATAATAAGGCAAAAAAAGTAATGAAAATGTCATAGTATAGTAAAGCATAAAAAGTCACAAAAATGTCATAGTATAATAAGGCATAGAAATTCATAGTATAGTAAGGCAAAAAAAAGTCATGAAAATGTCATAGTATAGTAAGGCTTAAAAAGTCATAAAAATGTCATAGTATATTAAGGCATAGAAAGTTGTAGTATAGTAAGGCATAAAAAGTCATAAAAACCTCATAGTATAATAAGGCAAAAAAAAGTAATGAAAATGTCATAGTATATTAAGGCATAGAAAGTCATAGTATAGTAAGGCATAAAAAGTCATAAAAATGTCATAGTATAATAAGGTAAAAAAAAGTAATGAAAATATCATAGTATAGTAAGGCATAAAAAGTCATAAAAATGTCATAGTATAATAAGGCA
>NW_019497074.1:0-346 GCF_002814215.2 Seriola lalandi dorsalis | reverse complement strand
GTTTTTTTTTTTTTTTTTTTTTTTTAAATTTGTTTCCTGCCAGCATGCCCTCCAAGCAATTTGCAAATCTGCTTTTATTTTATTTTATTTCATATTTTATTAAAAAAATTATTTATTATAATTATTGTTTTTTTATATTCTTTTTCACTTATGTTATCTTTGTAATTACTTGTGGGTCTGCGTATAACTGTATGAGTGATGCTTTTGAAATTTAAAATATATAGTGCATTTTTGTGGTCATGGTCACTAAGATTTGTACAATTAAATATACTAAAAATATATTCAAAAAAGGAAAAAGAAGAAAGGTTTTTCTCACATCACACACACCTTAGTGCAATCACTAGTG
>NW_019497073.1:0-346 GCF_002814215.2 Seriola lalandi dorsalis | reverse complement strand
CCATCAGGATCCAGCTGGACTCCTTCAGCCTCTCCCAGTCCCACGTTGTCCATGGTCACATGTCTCCTTGGACCTTGTCATGGGTCTTCCTCCTTCCAACGGCAACACGGTCATCCTCACGGTGGTCGACCGTTTCAGCAAAATGGCCCACTTTGTACCCCTGCCCAAGCTGTTGTCAGCCAAGGAGATGGCCCAGCTGGTCCTGCTCCACGTCTTCCACCAGCCACTGCCAGTCTCTTCTCCGGGTTCCATCCCCAGTCAAATGGGCAGACTGAGCGGAAGAACCATGAGATGGAGACAACCCTTCGCTGCATGGTCTCCCGGAATACGTCTTCCCCGTCGCAGC
>NW_019497072.1:0-346 GCF_002814215.2 Seriola lalandi dorsalis | reverse complement strand
GCCCACCCACGTGAAATCCCACAGAGACGAGCACACAAATATATTCTCTGAATTCAAACAAAGAAAAGGCTTTTTGACATAAAAGTAAGTAATTTACGATTTAAGAGGCTTTTATTGTTGTAAGTGAGTGTGTGAGGTCTTCTGGGTGTTTCAGGGAGTTTCCCATATTGTTGTGCAAGTTGATATTACAGATACAGACATACAGCTGCACAAAGATATCATGCTACAGACACTTAAACATAATGTATATCTATAATATACAGGCAAGAAACAGACAACAGACTATTTATAGAAGTCACAAGAATGCATGAAGTTTGCAGCGGCGGGCTTAACGTGCATGAACCCA
>NW_019497071.1:0-346 GCF_002814215.2 Seriola lalandi dorsalis | reverse complement strand
TCAAACTACATCCAAACGATCGTACGGTGGAATCCACTGCTCTCTAAAACAGTTCCAGCGACTAGAAGGCCAAACAACATACAAAAAAAATCCAATTCATAGTAAATGACAAGTCCGGTGCAAATCGGTTCAGTACTTTTTTTTTTTTTTGTAATCCTGCACACAGGGATGAAAACATAACCTCCTCTGCGGAGGTAAAATAAACATTACATAAACACTTGAACCCTCATGAAGGAAGGATTTCTTACATTAGACTGCATCTGGTAACACGTGTGTATGTACTCATTTACATGCACAACATACACAAACAGCACCAGCAGCAAAAAAAAAAAAAAAAAAAAAAAAA
>NW_019497070.1:0-346 GCF_002814215.2 Seriola lalandi dorsalis | reverse complement strand
CACACACACACACACACACACACACGACATGTGCATTTGGTTTCATAGTTTCAATAGTAATACTTGTCATTGTTTTAAATGGTGTTTGTGTGTTAGAAGATTGTTGGATTGGTGACCTTCTGTCATTTAACCTTTTAAAATACTTTAGCCTCGGTGGTGCTGCTTCACGTGTGTTTTGGTCTGTACCAGACTGAGTCTTCACACAACCTTGACAAATTATACGTGAACGCAAACCTCAAAGTCTCATGATTCTATTCCTGCAGAGTATTTTATGATCCACGTATCAATGCAACAGCTGTCCGCACAGTTGGTGGTTGGTTTATGCCAAAAAAAAAAAAAAAAAAAA
>NW_019497069.1:0-485 GCF_002814215.2 Seriola lalandi dorsalis | reverse complement strand
CAATCAGATCTTCATCTGATCAATCTTGACAGGCAGTATTTTTCATTCATGCTGTTTCTCAGTAGCCTTGCGTCTACATGTACAGTGTGTATAATCACACTCCTTCCAATAAGCGTTGTATCACTGTTGTCAACCGGGCTCGCACCTCAAGAGAAGAGAGGCACACGTGGATACAGAAATAGACATCAGTTACTTTCCACAGTTAATGGTTGTGACACAACTTGAAACAGAACATCCAAGACATTTTTAATTAACCCGCATGTCACAGATGCTTGCTCTCTCTTTCTCACACACACACACACACACACACACACACACACACACACACACACACACACACACAGGAAGGAACTGTAAGTGACACTTGCACATTATCACTGTGATATATTTTGCATTCTTTTCTCCCACATTGACACTCATGTTCCCGTATACTCTCCTACACACATGAAATGATGCCTGCGAGCACACACACACACACACACACA
>NW_019497068.1:0-346 GCF_002814215.2 Seriola lalandi dorsalis | reverse complement strand
TCTATTCTACTCTAGTCTATTCTAGTCTATTCTACTCTACCCTGTTCTAGTCTAGCCTATGCTATGCTCTGCTGGTCTAGACCAGGCTATGCTAGTATGGTCTAGCATAGCCTGGTCTGCGGGCTCTGGAGGTCGGATGTCGCTGCCCCACTTGGTCGGCAGCAGCTCAATCACAGGGAGAGCCGCACGGCAAACTTAAGCTTGCAACGTCCAGTTCCAGATTCACGGGGCCACCACCGCAGCCTTGTGCGTGTGGGCATCTCGGTCGCCGTCCCTAGAGACCGAGACCTTGCGCTCACCCGGCTACCAGAGCCCTCTGCCACCGCTCCCCTGAGGGAGAGCAGCT
>NW_019497066.1:0-346 GCF_002814215.2 Seriola lalandi dorsalis | reverse complement strand
CAACACTGACGTCAGCAGGGCGTTAGCAAGCTAGCTAACTTGAAGTGCTAGCATGTTAGCAGTTAGTTCACCAACTAACCCTGCAAGAAAAGTCAACACTGACGTCAGCAGGGCGTTAGCAAGCTAGCTAACTTGAAGTGCTAGCATGTTAGCAGTTAGTTCACCAACTAACCCTGCAAGAAAAGTCAACACTGACGTCAGCAGGGCGTTAGCAAGCTAGCTAACTTGAAGTGCTAGCATGTTAGCAGTTAGTTCACCAGCTAACCCTGCAAGTAAAGTAATTCCGTCACCAATGGGTCTACCAATTTCTTCATTTTATGTCCCACTCTTTTTATGTTTTAGCCTC
>NW_019497065.1:0-346 GCF_002814215.2 Seriola lalandi dorsalis | reverse complement strand
AGCTAAAACAAATTTGCAGGTTGTAAGACTTATTTACTGTAATGTAGATTAGTCACCTATGCAAGGTGACTAAGGATAATAAATGTGATGTGACTACAGGCCATTTTTTAAAGTACATGGTAAAATCAAAACAGGAAACTTTCCCAATATATTGTTTTGAAATTAACTCTAATTGTTGATGCTATTACGCTGATTTCTTTCTTCCACTTTGGCATGTCTGCTATTCAGAATGAGAACCTTCTATTAGCACAGAAGACTGTTTTAAGATGATGTTCTCTCTCTCTCTCTCTCTCTCTCTCTCTCTCTCTCTCTCTCTCTCACACTCACACACACACACACACACACA
>NW_019497064.1:0-346 GCF_002814215.2 Seriola lalandi dorsalis | reverse complement strand
TGCTACTGCTGCTACTGCTACTGCTACTGCTACTGCTACTACTACTACTACTACTGCTACTGCTACTGCTACTGCTACTGCTACTACTACTACTACTACTGCTACTGCTACTGCTACTACTACTGCTACTACTGCTACTGCTACTGCTACTACTACTACTACTACTACTACTGCTACTGCTACTACTACTACTACTACTACTGCTACTACTGCTACTGCTACTGCTACTGCTACTACTACTACTGCTACTACTGCTACTGCTACTACTACTATTACTACTACTGCTACTGCTACTGCTACTACTACTACTACTACTACTACTGCTACTGCTACTACTACTATTACT
>NW_019497063.1:0-346 GCF_002814215.2 Seriola lalandi dorsalis | reverse complement strand
TGCAGGTGTATGCAGGTGTGTGCAGGTGTATGCAGGTGTGTGCAGGTGTATGCAGGTGTGTGCAGATGTGTTCAGGTGTGTGCAGGTGTGCAGGTGTACGTGATACGTACGGTCGCTCTGACAGTGGGCGAACGGGTCGGCCTGGTAGAAGTCCAGCTGGCTGAGGGGGCTCGGGTTCTTACTGCAGTCTCCCTTCTCTCTCTCTGCCCCCCCTTCATTGCTGATCTCCCCCTCCTCCGGGTCGTCCTCTATGTCAGACCTGTCCATCTGTCCAGCAGGACACAGTACAGTCATACAACAGTGTTTACATGTTGTTAAAACATGATGAAGATGAGGAGGAGGAGGA
>NW_019497062.1:0-346 GCF_002814215.2 Seriola lalandi dorsalis | reverse complement strand
GATTTCTTTTCATTATACTGTAAGTCTGAGATTGACACAACACAGGACTGGTATAGTAGCTTCTCATCATATAGCTCCGCCGAACTGAAGTCAGAGCCTCTTAACAAATAAATTCAATAGCAGGTAACAATTAAAAGGTTGTGACATGTTACTTAACCTTGCATGTTCTCAGTTTATATATTATAGATTATACAGTAATGATAATGATGATGGTGTTTTAATGGGAAAGTGGTTAAATGTGGAAATTTAAGACAAACTTTACGTGATATTACGGAAAAAGATAAAGAAGCGATAAACAGGATATATGAAGCTTTTCACTCCATGTTCACTTTTCTCTTTAACTCTC
>NW_019497061.1:0-1267 GCF_002814215.2 Seriola lalandi dorsalis | reverse complement strand
GTTTTTATGCCTTAGTATACTATGATGTTTTTTATGCTTTAATACACTATGACATTATTATGACGTTTTTATGTTTTACTATACTATGATGTTTATTATGCCTTACTATACCATGACGTTTTTATGATGTTTTTATGCCTTACTATACTATGATGTTCTCATCATTTTTTTGTGCCTTAATATACTATGACGTTTTATGACGTTTTTATACCTTGGTATACGATGATATTTTTTATGCTTTAATACAATGACATTTTTATGACGTTTTTATGCCTTACTATACTATGACGTTTTATGATGTTTTTATGCCTTAGTATACCATGATGTTTTTATGCTTTAATTCACTATGACATTATTATGACGTTCTTAAGCCTTAGTATACTATGATTTTTTTATGATGTTTTTATACCTTACTATACTATGATGTTTTTTATACCATACTATACTATGACATTTTATGATGTTTTTATGTCTTACTATACTATGATGTTTTTATCATTTTTTTTGTGCCTTATTACACTATGACATTTTTTATGCCTTACTATACTATTACGGTTTTTAATGCCTTAATAAACTATGACATTTTTATGCCTTACTATACTATGTTTTTATGATGTTTTTATGCCTTACTATACTATGTTGTTTTTTATGCCTTACTATAATATGACATTTTTATGATATTTTATGTCTTACTATACTATGATGCGTTTGTAATTTTTTTTGTGCCTTATTACACTATGACATTTTTTATGCCTTACTATACTATGACGGTTTTTAATGCCTTAATAAACTATGACATCTTTATGACGTTTTTATGCCTTAGTATACTATGATGTTTTTTATGCTTTAATACACTATGACATTATTATGACGTTTTTATGCCTTACTATACTATGATGTTTTTTATGCCTTACTATACCATGACGTTTTTATGATGTTTTTATGCCTTACTATACTATGATGTTCTCATAATTTTTTTGTGCCTCAATATACTATGACGTTTTATGACGTTTTTATACCTTGGTATATGATGATATTTTTTATGCTTTAATACAATGACATTTTTATGACGTTTTTATGCCTTACTATACTATGACGTTTTTATGATGTTTTTATGTGTTACTATACTATGACGTTTTTATGACATTTTTATGCCTTACTATACTATGATGTTTTTATGATGTTTTTATGCCTTACTATACAATGATGTTTTTTATGCCTTACTATAATATGACATTTTTATGATATTTTATGTCTTACTATACTA
>NW_019497060.1:0-346 GCF_002814215.2 Seriola lalandi dorsalis | reverse complement strand
GTGTTGACATCAAATAATGTAAACCTGTTCTAAGAGCGCATGCGTGTATGTGTGTGTGTGTGTGTGTGTGTGTACCTGCAGAAAAGTAAATTAATCAGCTATCAGCAGTCCTGCTGCTCTAATCCATCACTGCTGCCGCGCCTCATTTCATTTGGCCCATTGACCTACATTACTGCTCCCACACATGAAACACACGGCTTGAAAATCGACCACGAGGTAATGGCGCTGGTGCTGACACGAGTTATGAGAAGTTTAACCAAATCATTATTAATAGTCTCTTCTTGTACTGGTTGATCTGAAGGGTTTTTAAGAGGTAAAACTTTTAAGGATTTCACATGAAAAAAAA
>NW_019497059.1:0-346 GCF_002814215.2 Seriola lalandi dorsalis | reverse complement strand
CATATGAAAAACTGCAGCTGCTGTGATTTGGATATTTGACCTTCACATTGAGATGTAGATTTTCTTCAGATGAACGGAGCAGCTCTGATGGACGAGCTTCACCTCTGATATTTAATGAAAGCTTCATGTTCAGTGGCTCAGAGCTTTTCTTTATCTCTGTAGATGGTTTTATATTTGCAGCCTGCAGCTCTCTGACAGACTGCTGCATCGGTTGCATGTGAATTCTTAGAGCAGAGTGATGGAGCCGTGTTTTCAAGGCTTTCACAACCATTTACACACACACGCACACACACACACACACACGCACACACACACACACACACACACACACACACACACACACACA
>NW_019497058.1:0-877 GCF_002814215.2 Seriola lalandi dorsalis | reverse complement strand
A
Source organism: Seriola lalandi dorsalis (assembly GCF_002814215.2). Classification (NCBI taxonomy): domain Eukaryota; kingdom Metazoa; phylum Chordata; class Actinopteri; order Carangiformes; family Carangidae; genus Seriola; species Seriola lalandi. The sequence goes on along the minus strand of NW_019497058.1, from coordinate 876 downwards.
AAAAAAAAAAAAAAAAAAAAAAAAAAAAAAAAAGGAATAATAATGATAAAGGGTATAAATAGATAAAATAGCAATAAGGGAATCAATTTGCGAAATTAGTAACATAGGGGAGTATATTTGGATCTAAAAGTTGGGGCAGGAAAGGTAAGTGCTAGAATGATAAAAACATAAGTGCTAAAAGAGTAAAAACATATAAGTGCTTATAATAATGTTAATAAAAATAAGCATGCATAAATAGTAAAAACATTAGTAAAAAGAGGGAGGGTTTCCTGCCCCTATTTCTAAGGTTCCAAATAATAATGTTAAAAATGTTAAGAATAAAAAAATAAAATATGCACCTCCCGCCCAGATGTGGATTCGAACCCCAGTCTGCCATATGGCAGACCAGGGCCTTAACCATTCTGCTGTCTTACCGTTTGTGTTGGGATGGGATTCGCATGGTCCAAGAACAGTGCAGGAACAGGCTCGGGAGTACCGTACCCGGAGGTGGTGGATGTTGTTGTCCTTGCTTCAGTCGTCGTTTAAACCTCCGGGTACAGTGGTCCCGAGCCTGTGGATCCAAATCTTCTCCGCTCTCTTCCTCTGCCCACAGGTCCAACGGTCATTGTTTTCTAAAACTGTTATGATGATGTGGGTGGGGGAGTGTAGTTGAAAATGTTGTACCAGGGGGGTTGGGAGTCGACCTTCCCCAATGTTATAAAGGTGTTGTGATAGGCGGGTGTGTGTGGGATGTTTTGTTTCTCCTATGTAGTGTTTATTGCAAAGTGTGCATGTGATGATGTAGACTATGTTGGTGGTAGTGATGGAGAAGGAGCCGAGGGTAGGAAATGCTGTGTTGCTATATGGATTGTGGATGAATTTTCTATTCTTGTAATG
>NW_019497057.1:0-635 GCF_002814215.2 Seriola lalandi dorsalis | reverse complement strand
CAGTATAGTAAGGTATAAAAAGCCCATAAAACGTCATAGTATAGTAAAGCATAAAATGTCATAAAAACGTCATGGTATAATAAGGCATAAAAAGTCATAAAAACATCATAGTATGGTAAGGCATAAAAACATAAAAAAACATCATAGTATAGTAAGGCATAAAAAGTCATAAAAACGTCATAGTGTAGTAAGGCATAAAGTGTCATAAAAACGTCATAGTATAGTAAGGCATAAAGTGTCATAAAAACGTCATAGTATAGTAAGGCATAAAAGTCATAAAAATGTCAGAGTATAGTAAGGCATAAAAGTCATAAAAATGTCATAGTGAGGCATAAAAAGTCATAAAAACGTCATAGTATAATAAGGCATAAAAGTCATAAAAATGTCATAGTATAGTAAGGCATAAAAACATCAAAAAACGTCATAGTATAGTAAGGTATAAAAAGCCCATAAAATGTCATAGTATATTAAAGCATAAAATTTCATAAAAAAGTCATAGTATAGTAAGGCATGAAAAGTCATAAAAACGTCATAGCATATTAAGGCATAAAAAGTCATAGTATAGTAAGGTATAAAAAGCCCATAAAACGTCATAGTATAGTAAGGCATAAACAGTCATAAAAACGTCATAGTAT
>NW_019497056.1:0-610 GCF_002814215.2 Seriola lalandi dorsalis | reverse complement strand
AACGTTTTTATGCCTTACTATACTAAGACGTTTTTATGACTTACTATACTAAGATGTTTTATGCTTTACTATAGTATGATGTTTTTTAACGTTTTCATGCCCTACTATATTATGACATTTTTTGACGTTTTTATGCCTTACTATACTATGACGTTTTTTACGTTTTTATGCCTTGCTATACTATGACATTTTTTATGCCTTACTATACTATGACGTTTTTGATGTTTTTATTCCTTACTATACTATGACGTTTTTATGCCTTGCTATACTATAACGTTTATACCTTACTATAATAAGACGTTTTTTAACTTTTTTATGCCTTGCTATACTATGACGTTTTTATGCCTTACTATACTATGACGTTTTTAACGTTTTTATACATTGCCTTACTATGATGCTTTTATAACTTACTATACAATGTCATTTTTTGTGCCTTACTATACTATGACGTTTTTTAAATTTTTTTATGCCTTACTTTACTATGACGTTTTTTAACGTTGTTATGCCTTGCTATACTATGACGTTTTTATGCCTTAATATGCTATAACGTTTTTATGCCTTCCTATACTAAGACGTTTTTATGACTTATTATACTAAGATGTTTTATGCT
>NW_019497055.1:0-483 GCF_002814215.2 Seriola lalandi dorsalis | reverse complement strand
ATGTTTTTTTTGCCTAAATCACCCCCTCATGATGCTGGCCACCTCTGGTAAAATCGCCTGAATCCTCAGTTGAGGGGAACATGCAATTCTACCCCCGGTTGTATAATGGCCTATGTCAAAAGTGTGACTCTTTTGTTGAGTTTTTTGTGTTTCCTGAAAAACCTGAAAAAATGACTTAGGCCATTATTTTAAGAGGGTGTCGATATGATTAACTGGACAGGGGCGAAGAGGTGAAATGCCGCCCCCTATGGAGGTGGATCAAGTAGCACAATCTTACACATTACACCTTTAAGGTTAGAGGCCCTTCATACTCATGGTTACAATAATAAAGAGGTGGTTAAGGTTGTGCAACCATCATGGTGAAAGGAAACAGTGGTCTCTGTGTTCTACTGACCCATCCATCCACCCTGACATCATCCCAATGTGGACTCTGTTGCTCTTTATACTACATCACCTGACTTCCTCCTTTGCTAATAATTACTG
>NW_019497054.1:0-346 GCF_002814215.2 Seriola lalandi dorsalis | reverse complement strand
ACTCTCTGTTACCGCTTCACATGTTCTCGCCGTCTGTCCGTCAGTCACTCAGTTTGTCGTTTCCTGTGTCTGTCTGACTGCCGGTGCTCTGACGCCGTGTCCCTCTCGTCCCGCTGCCAGGAGTTCAACACATCTGGCTCCAGTAACACAGACACAGGGAAGGCCTCGGGGAGCCTGGAGACCAAATACAAGATGAAGGAGCTGGGCCTGAGCTTCAACCAGAAGTGGAACACAGACAACACACTGGCCACTGAAGTCACTGTGGAGGACCAGGTGTGTGTGTGTGTGTGTGTGTGTGTGTGGTAACAGTGTTCACACTGATAAAACTGCATTGTTTAAGTCTGTC
>NW_019497053.1:0-346 GCF_002814215.2 Seriola lalandi dorsalis | reverse complement strand
AAAAAAAAAAAAAAAAAAAAATGTAATCATGACAGCTATGGTGCTTTGTTTATTCATTTGAGATTAAAAGAGATAGATCAAGTGGCTTTTCAGTTTGGACTAAAAGGACCAACTTAAAATGAAACTTCTCTCGATCTAACTCTGACTTTGCTGCAATGTTTTGAACATGTTTTACTTTTTACGACATCTGAACTCACAGGTCTGCTGGACCTGTGTGTGCAGAACGCATAAGACCCTGGTTACACAACTTCACCGCAGTTAAACAGTCGACAAAGCTTGAACTCGCAGTGGAGTCGCTTTGTCCTCATCTCTTTGCAATCACACTCACGTTTTGGAGCCGTAGAGT
>NW_019497052.1:0-346 GCF_002814215.2 Seriola lalandi dorsalis | reverse complement strand
CACACATAGTGTGACAATAACAAGAAGTGAAAACACTACAGAGCAGTTTCACTAAGTTTAACCAACAGGAAATGAAAAGTAAATGCATTATTTATTCCCAGTTTTTTGGGAATAACTTTGGGAAAAATTGGAATTTTAACACCAAAAGTCATAGCACCTCTTTCGGGATCAAGACGCACGTTTTGATGTATATATTACCGGGGTTTTCTCAAAGCTGCGTTACGAGTAAAATTTGGCGGAAGAATAATAATAAGTATGAGGAATATTAAAAGATGCCTCGGAGCTGAGCACCCGTGGCACTAACTAGTAAAACCCTGAACATGGCAGGGAACCTGTCTGATTAGTT
>NW_019497051.1:0-425 GCF_002814215.2 Seriola lalandi dorsalis | reverse complement strand
GTACAGGCCCTTAGGTGAACCAACATCTACCTGCTGTCGAAGTAAACAGCCGAACAGAGATTTGAAGAAGAATAATTGGAATTGTGAACTATCTGGCAGGGCACAATCGTCTGGCTATAGAAACTTCCTGGGGCAAGGACGACTGATGGCTCAGTTTGACCCTGTCCCTGTGTGGCACAGTGTGTTGTCCCCAATAGATAAAGTGAAAAAGAGCCTTACAGACTGAGTGAGTCTGTCCACAGACTGGAGCAGAGAATGGACAACAGTGATCCAACCAGCTGCAGTTAGATTCTTACCCACACATGTCTCATCACCATCTGAGATGATTATGTATATATATATATATATATATATATATATATATAAGGAAATTATGCTTGACATCTATCCAAATTTAAGTTTAGAGCTCAGACTTCTTCTCTTGC
>NW_019497050.1:0-346 GCF_002814215.2 Seriola lalandi dorsalis | reverse complement strand
ACATGTCTCTAACATGTCTCTACATGTCTCTACGTGTCTCTACGTGTCTCTACATGTCTCTACATGTCTCTACGTGTCTCTACATGTCTCTAACATGTCTCTACATCTCTCTACGTGTTTCTACATGTCTCTACATGTCTCTAACATGTCTACATCTCTCTACGTGTTTCTACATGTCTCTACATGTCTCTACATGTCTCTACGTGTCTCTACATGTCTCTAACATGTCTACATCTCTCTACGTGTTTCTACATGTCTCTACATGTCTCTACATGTCTCTACGTGTCTCTACATGTCTCTAACATGTCTACATCTCTCTACGTGTTTCTACATGTCTCTACATGTC
>NW_019497049.1:0-346 GCF_002814215.2 Seriola lalandi dorsalis | reverse complement strand
TTTTTATGACTTTTTATGCATTAATATACTATGATGTTTTTTTGACCTTTTATGCCATACTATACTATGACGTCTTTTGGCATTTTTCGGCCATACGATACTTAAATTTTTTTTTGCATTTTTATACCTTTCTGTATTATCTCGTTTGATGCCTGACCAAACTATGACGTTTTTATGACCTTTTATGCCTTAATATACTATGATGTATTTTTGACGTTTTATGCCATACTATACTATGACGTTTTTGGCAGTTTTCAGCCATACTATACTTAGATTTTTTTTAACATTTTTATGCCTTTCTGTACTATCTCGTTTGATGCCTGACCAAACTATGACGTTTTTATGA
>NW_019497048.1:0-346 GCF_002814215.2 Seriola lalandi dorsalis | reverse complement strand
ACCTGACAACTTCAAATTCACTGACTGTTCTGTTTTTGTCATGCAGAGGTCGTGTTCCTTTCCTGGCCTGTGTGCTTATCAACTGGCTTCCCAACATGATAACAGCTTAAGAATTACATTTGTTTTTGCATGTTAATAACTAATTCATAACTGGAAGATATTTTTAATACTATAAAATAACAACAAAGCAAATCATCTGCAGTGGTAGACTTCTTCGTTTGAGTCCTCGTTTGAAACTACTGATTTCCTTTCACGCACAACAGTCTCTAGAGGGAGCAGCAGCTCTGTGTTGATGAGAGAGGTCAGAGGTCAGAGGTCAGAGGAGAATGGACGGACTGGTTGGAGC
>NW_019497047.1:0-346 GCF_002814215.2 Seriola lalandi dorsalis | reverse complement strand
CAACAACAACAACAACAACAACAACATAAAGATATATAATGGAGATGATGCTTTACAAGCAGCGCCAGTGGAAGGAAATGGTTTACACTTCTAACCTTATTCAGACTGACCTATCTTGGTTTTTTAACACTATCTGATGAATTTCTTGTCCGTGTCAAAACAATACAACAATACAACAATACAACAATACAACAATACAACAATACACCTCGAGCTTCAGTAGAAAATTTACACCTGATTTTGCCACTTGTTTTGATCTGCTAGCTTATAACTGATCAACAAGATCATATCTGTCTAATGATACTCTCTGGATAAGAGGGACTTATATGTGAAACCATGAATTAAA
>NW_019497046.1:0-346 GCF_002814215.2 Seriola lalandi dorsalis | reverse complement strand
ACACCACCACAACACACCACACCAACACACCACAACACACCACAACACACCACAACACACCACAACACACCACCACACACCACAACACACCACCACAACACACCACACCAACACACCACAACACACCACAACACACCACAACACACCACAACACACCACCACACACCACAACACACCACCACAACACACCACACCAACACACCACAACACACCACAACACACCACAACACACCACACCAACACACCATCACACACCACAACACACCACACCAACACACCATCACACACCACAACACACCACACCAACACACCACAACACACCACAACACACCACACCAACACACCA
>NW_019497045.1:0-346 GCF_002814215.2 Seriola lalandi dorsalis | reverse complement strand
TGTCTGTGTGTGTTTGTGTTTGTGTTTGTGTTTGTGTCCGTGTCTGTGTGTGTTTGTGTTTGTGTTTGTGTCTATGTCTGTGTTTTTCTGTGTCTGTGTCTGTGTTTGTGTCTGTGTCTATGTCTATGTCTATGTCTGTGTTTGTTTATTTGTGTCTGTGTCTGTGTGTGTTTGTGTTTGTGTCTATGTGTGTTTTTGATTGTGTTTGTGTCCGTGTGTGTTTGTGTCCGTGTCTGTGTGTGTTTGTGTTTGTGTCTATGTCTATGTCTGTGTTTGTTTATTTGTGTCTGTGTCTGTGTCTGTGTTTGTGTTTGTGTCCGTGTCTGTGTGTGTTTGTGTCCGTGTC
>NW_019497044.1:0-346 GCF_002814215.2 Seriola lalandi dorsalis | reverse complement strand
TCATGGTGTGTGTGTGTGAGAGAGAGAGAGAGAGAGAGAGAGAGAGAGAGAGAGAGAGAGAGAGAGAGAAAGAAAGAGTGAGTGCTTTAGTATGGATTTTTGCTTGCAAACTGCAACACCGCTCATGAAGATGAATTTCCCTCTTGTGTGAGAACTGTCAGTGCACTCATTGAAAGTACCCACGCATACCGGGGTACGTCTCTGTGCCTGGTGTGGGCGGTCCTTTCTCACTGAATCTCATGAGCTTTGTCATGAAACTGCCACCGGAGAAGAGAGGAGTCTGGTTCATTGAATGTTAACCTCAAACATATTTTTAACATGACAAAATGAAAAAAAAAAAAAAAAA
>NW_019497043.1:0-346 GCF_002814215.2 Seriola lalandi dorsalis | reverse complement strand
CAGTGATATTTACACTACACACTCACTGTTTAAGGGCAACGTCTCATAAACAGTTGTCAGGTAGTGTCCTGATGACAAGTAGCTTTGTTTTCTCTGAGGTGAAGTTTCAGCCCCTGACTGAACTGACGGCAAACAACCGAACATACTCAAAGATTAAGAGAGAAGAGAAGAGAAGAGAAGAGAAGAGAAGAGAAGAGAAGAAAAGAGAAGAGAAGAGAAGAGAAGAATGGGACATAGCGTAACAGTAATTTTGGATTGCACTTGAGTGCCCCCCCTGAAATGCTAAATGCTAAGGGAGCCATGGGCATACCGGGGCAAAGAAGCGGTTGTTTCCAAGGTAACAAGC
>NW_019497042.1:0-346 GCF_002814215.2 Seriola lalandi dorsalis | reverse complement strand
TTCTGTTTCTAAAGGCTATGGCTAGTGGACATTTGAATTGTTTCCTGAGAAGGCAGTTTTACAGACATGCAACGCTGGTTTGGAAACAAACCAACAGTTTAGCTTAAGTTCATGAGTAACACTGGTGCTGGCAGGATTATATTTCATAGTATGCACAACAACCACCTGTCTGCTTGAAGGCTCCCTTTAGGTTTCCTACACACACATACAGTATGTCTACTCATTGAACGAGTGAGCGAGCAAGAGAGAGAGAGAGAGGGGATTGATTAGTGTTTTTTAGCGCTAAAGTTATGGCACAACACCACCATAAAACTGATTATCTTACCACATGTATTTCAAAGAGCAA
>NW_019497041.1:0-614 GCF_002814215.2 Seriola lalandi dorsalis | reverse complement strand
GGGGGGTCAGGAAGGGGGTGGGGTCAGGAGGAGGTTATGCTGACGTAATGTGCTTTCCCAAAGGGTGAGGGGTGTATATTAAAGGAGTACGTCATCATCCATACTTGTTAACAAGCAACAAGTCCTGATGACTGTGTGAGAACACATTACCATAAGAGCTCACCCTCTCTTTGTCACACACACACACACACACGCTGAGTCCACCACCCCTCCCTCTCCTTGTCACACACACACACACACACACACACACACACTTCAGCCAAGTATTGATGACTATGTGAGAAACAAAGTTAAAAAGTTCTTAAAACATAGGATCTCTGTGAATCAGCCTATTCATTGGAAAGGCTCATCATCCAAACTTATTAGCAAGCAGCAAGTATTGATGACTGTGTGATAAACAAAGTTAAAAAGTTCTTAAAGCATATTACCGCTGTGAGACAGCTGTTTCAACGGAACAGGTCATCACGCATACGTATTCACAAACAACAAACCCTTTATTGTAGAAAATTAAACTTTAACAATTTACATGGGTATAAATGCATGTTCTCCTGGGTGTATCAGACGCAGGATTCGTTGAAAACAGACAACACCGACAACATGAGCCACGGTATGAG
>NW_019497040.1:0-346 GCF_002814215.2 Seriola lalandi dorsalis | reverse complement strand
TATAACCATAATATAGAAAGGCACGGTTGGAATAAAAAATGGGAAAGGAATACTGCAGCAATGATGCAGCAAAACAGACAATGCTGTACTCCTCCTTGTCTCGTACAATGCTGTACTAGACAAGCGTGCTAATGCCCAGCATATCCTGCAGCTACAGACTGGAACTCCTCAGATGTACAAATACTATCTCAGCTAAGAAATGAAGAAATTTACTCTCCTGTATTTATGAGAAATAGGCATTATTCATCAGCTATAAATAGACAAATTAAACTCTTGTTCTCATTTGCCTACTGTCTAAAAACTGAATGCAGATGTGATATAATGTGTTTCTAGATGGTTGGTTCAA
>NW_019497039.1:0-346 GCF_002814215.2 Seriola lalandi dorsalis | reverse complement strand
TTTTGACAATTTAATGCCATACTATACTATGACGTTTTTTGAAATTTTCATGGCTTACTATACTATGTCATTTAATTCCTTACCATACTATGACCTTTTTGTGATCTTTTATGCCTTAATATAAGACAATGTTTTTTTGACGTTTTATGCCATACTATACTATTATGTTTTTTGACATTTTTTTTTTTTTAAAGTATATTTTTTGGGCTTTTTATGCCTTTATTTGACAGGACAGTAGAGAGACAGGAAATGGGGAGGCACTTAGACCACTACGCTACATGATGCCCTGTTTTTTGACGTTTTATGCCATACTATAGTATGTCCTTTTATTCCTCACCATAATATG
>NW_019497038.1:0-346 GCF_002814215.2 Seriola lalandi dorsalis | reverse complement strand
TGTGAATGACAGAGGTTAGATAACCATCTCACAGAACAACTTACAATACCAGTACTTTTGTGCATTAGTTTCAGAATCAAGTGACATAAAAGAACTGCAGAACTACAGCTATATTATATTCTTATCACCATGTAGTACTGATATCGGCCCTCTTGTGTCAGCTTGCTGTTGACTATTACTGCCCCCAGGTGGCCAAACATATCTCTGCAGCTTTAAGATGTACACTAGGCCACAAATAAAACCATGACACTTCACTCAGTTTAATGAATCTGAATACATCTAAGAAATGACGGAAAGCTTGTGTGTGTGTGTGTGTGTGTGTGTGTGTGTGTGTGTGTGTGTGTGT
>NW_019497037.1:0-346 GCF_002814215.2 Seriola lalandi dorsalis | reverse complement strand
ATTGAGTCAATGCAGGTTATTTATAGCAGCATGTTATACTGTATCAACGAAACAAGATTATTGGGTGCCTGATCATATTAGCTTTCAGGAATTTGTTTAAAATGGTATTTAGGAAGCACCGAGCCAAAGTCAATTCATACATTCTCGTTGGATAATGTGTTTGCGGCGAACTAATCAAACATTCAAATTAATGACCTGCAGCAGGAAAAAAAATAAAATAAAACAGAGAGAGAGAAAGAGAGAGAGAGAGAGAGAGAGAGAGAGTCTGTTCCGTTCTCTAACTGACTGGCAGCACAGTCAAGCAGAGCGACTCAAAATAGAAGCACAGAGCATTCTCACGGGGATC
>NW_019497036.1:0-346 GCF_002814215.2 Seriola lalandi dorsalis | reverse complement strand
TTTTTTTTTTTTTTTTGTCTCTCAACACAATCAGGCCGTTGGAGCGACAGGAAATGAGCACAGCGGGAAGGCAGAGGAAGGAGAAATCTGCGAGCTCCGCCTTGGTCTTGATTGATATTCCAGCTGAGGAGTCGGAATATTCAAATGTCAGTAAGCTCCGTTATCTCACTCGGGAGTCGGCAGAGATTAGGGGATAGGTGAACGAGGGGCGCCGGGAGGTATCGCACTGCGTAAACTCCACGCGTGCAAACACACAAGCAAACACACAAATTTGCACATGTGCACTCGTGCGTACACCATCACAAAAATACACATGCAAATACTTTCGCACACACACACACACACA
>NW_019497035.1:0-771 GCF_002814215.2 Seriola lalandi dorsalis | reverse complement strand
TAGTCGTTAAAGGCAATGTTAACCACTACGAGTCCCAATTAAATTATTAATCACCACTATAAAAGTAGAACTACTTTCACAGCGGAAGGATATCAGTCTGGTAACAAGAACGTCATTGGTTAATTCAACCGAACTTTATTAATACCGTACGACCTTACAGCCAAAAATGTTTTAAATACCAAACCACAGAGACAGTTGTTAAATAAAAAATATTGTATATTCTATAAAAAATGACAAATTATTATTAACAAACGGGGAATATGTGGATAAATAGATTAATTCAAGTTATTGATGTTAGGATGGCTGCCGGTACTGCATACGGAAAACGTTTTTTTTTTTTAATCTCTGAATCCGGAGGCAAAACCTGCCCAAATCAGGAATAACTCCTCAACCATATGGCCTATATTCATTATTCTGGTCACTTTTGAAAGAAGCTAACATGAATCCATGGTATTTAAACCATTTCTATAGAGTCAAGATGCAACGAAGGAATTTTTTATCCTTGCCTTGTAAAAATGCACTATAACAATAAAGCACTATAACCATTAACCAAGTTCCAGTAGCCAATTTTTCTGCTGAATTTGTTTTCCAACTCCTATACAACAATTGTAACTGTAAACCTGATGGAAATACACCAAAATGCAACATTTATGATGAAAATATATATATTTTCCCAGGTACTCAGGTTTTGGCTTAGCCTCTGTGATTTTGAATTCAAACTACTATTTATTTGCATGGCAACAAGTTGCAAGTAACATAAACCTCCAAAAA
>NW_019497033.1:0-346 GCF_002814215.2 Seriola lalandi dorsalis | reverse complement strand
TCTAATTCCTCTTTTATTCAAACAGTAAACCTCAGATGTTGGGTGTCATATATCATCGCAGGCAATGGCTGCTCATTGTCATGTATTTCTGGGGCACTCTGAAAACACTTAAAGTTTGTGTACTCACGTTTCTGGCTGGATCGCTGCAAGTTCCTTTGTCTTCTCCTGAGAAGGAGAACACATACAGAAAATATCCATTTCATACGAGCATTACCAGCCAACATCAAGCATATATTCAACTCTGATGACATATTTGATTACTTTTACATTCTAAGTCACACTCAGGGGAACATAGAGCTGAAAACACACGGATAAACACTTGATATTCACTTGCACAAAGGGTCAA
>NW_019497032.1:0-516 GCF_002814215.2 Seriola lalandi dorsalis | reverse complement strand
TTTTTTTTGTGCCATATCCTGTTTTCTCTCTGTCTCCCCTTCCCATTATTTCTCTCTCCTGCCTCCAAAGAAAAAAGTGGATCCATTGTGTGTAATTTCTCTCATTATCACTCAGAGCAGGGAGGTGCTATAAAGGGTAGAGATACTTCTGTGTGAAGCAGATGCACACACACACACACACACACACACACACACACACACACACACACACACACACACACACAGGCGGGTCCAGGGGACGTCTGCACTGACGTAGATGGAGGTTAGAGAGGCGGGTTTATGATCAGAAGTCATGGCTGAGGATACAGAGACGGTGTTTGTGCTGCACAGAGATCACTGTGAATGTGTCTCACTCAAGGATGAATTTTAAAGTAGCTAACGTGTAGCTAAGATAAACATAAAAGGATGAAACGTCACTAAGATCAGTTTCCCAGAATAAAGTTAGTGTGAAGTTGATTAAACACATTTATCTGAGATATCATTTTAACATAAGGTATTAAAACTAGATTGTGACGC
>NW_019497030.1:0-369 GCF_002814215.2 Seriola lalandi dorsalis | reverse complement strand
GCTCTGATCCGTCTGCTAGTCTCTGGTTCTGGTCTCAGACTCCTCATCTGAGTCTGGGTCTGACTGAGGCTCAAACATGAGGCTGAGTCTCTCTGATGTTTCCTCCTCTCACCATCTTGATACTCTCTGCTCTTAGTTTAGTTCAGTTTTTTCACACAGAATCATCAGTAACCATGGATATGTGTGTGTGTGTTCCTTCAGTATGTTCAGGTGTGTGTCTGACCTGGTGCCTGAGCCAGGAGTCAGGGATCTCAGGTCTGCCTCGGTCTCGCAGCACGTTGTCCTTCATGCTCTCCACACAGGGGTGCTCTCGCACTTTAGAGCCATACGCCGGTTCGTAATCCTTCACCTCTGCAAACACAAACACAA
>NW_019497029.1:0-346 GCF_002814215.2 Seriola lalandi dorsalis | reverse complement strand
GAGCTGCAGACTGATGCTAGTGGATATACAGTGTTAGACTTGTAATTGCTCAGAGACGAAACATCAAACAGGAGTGCAGAGATTATTTCTGTGCTTCAACCCGTGATGCCAGTTAATGTTTAGGGATACTGCAGATCAATTACATCAGAACAGTAAATATGAAGATCCACAGGTACACTCTGTTAGTTAATAAGTAAAATAAATACCTGTTTTTGAGTTGGACAGTCAAGTCCCAGATCTTTGACTACTGACTGTCATACAATGACTTTATTCTGTGTGTGTGTGTGTGTGTGTGTGTGTGTGTGACAGTGGTACTCACAGGAAAAGGCTCAGCACCTTCCTGAAT
>NW_019497028.1:0-346 GCF_002814215.2 Seriola lalandi dorsalis | reverse complement strand
TCCAGACCACTCCAGACCACTCCCTCCTGAGTATCTTATAGTTAAAATAAATAGTTGACTTGGTGTGTCCTGTAGAACATGCTAACTACACCACAACCAACAGTCAGATACAAAATGATGCATACAGACAAAAACCATGCGTACCACCATTTCCCCACACATAACTTGGTCTTTATAAACACAGACTGTGTCACCTCACACATTCCTTTGACCATGTGTACACACAGTTTTCCAAAGTGATCCAAGTTACAGTGAAAATCCAAAATAAGAGACATGTAATTTAACAGAAAATAAAATAACTGTGTTCACAGAGCTTCATTCATTAAGTTTTACCATTTACACAGCA
>NW_019497027.1:0-346 GCF_002814215.2 Seriola lalandi dorsalis | reverse complement strand
CCCATAATATCAAAGGGAATGCTCTGTGCACATAATCTTTAAAAGATCAGCATGACATTACTCGTAGATACAGCGAGGAACAGCTTCAGTTTTCTGATGGGATAAAACCTTTTTGCACGACGCACTGCATCCTTTGACACGGTAGATCTCTGATGCGATCCGTGAGGTTGAGCCAAGCGTTAGGTGAACTGAATTTTGCATTAGTATCTTACTGTGTGTCTTCTATAAGACGGTATACAAACACACTGTAAGAGGGATTCAAACCCACAACCTGCAGCAGCAGCAGCAGCAGATCCTGGGTCTGTTGAGCTGCACCGACGGTTCACCTACAAACACAGCTATGCCA
>NW_019497026.1:0-346 GCF_002814215.2 Seriola lalandi dorsalis | reverse complement strand
GGTCATAAAAACATCATAGTATGGTAGAGAATAAGATTACATAGGATATGGAGGCATAATAATGCCAAAAAACCTCATATTATATTATGTCATAAAAATATCAAAAAACGTCATAGTATAGTATGGCATAAAACGTCAAAAAAACATCATATTATATTAAGGCATTAAATGTCATAAAAACGTGATAGTATGGTAGAGAATAAGTTTACATAGAATAGGAGGGCATAAAAATGTCAAAAAACCTTTATATTATAGTATGTAATAAAAATGTCAAAAAAACGTCATAGTATAGTATGGCATAAAACGTCAAAAAAACATCATATTATATTAAGGCATTAAATGTCAT
>NW_019497025.1:0-346 GCF_002814215.2 Seriola lalandi dorsalis | reverse complement strand
TGTAACATTTCTGTTACATCTTTAACATCTCTGTAACATCTGTAACATCTCTGTTACATCTCTGTTACATCTTTAACATCTGTGTAACATCTGTAACATCTCTGTTACATTTCTGTTACATCTTTAACATCTCTGTAACATCTGTAACATCTGTAAAATCTCTGTAACATCTCTGTTACATCTTTAACAGCTCTGTTACATTTGTAACATCTCTGTAACATCTGTAACATCTATGTTACATCTTTAACATCTCTGTTACATCTGTAACATCTGTAACATTTCTGTTACATCTTTATCATCTCTGTAACATCTCTGTTACATCTCTGTAACATCTGTAACATCTCTG
>NW_019497024.1:0-1274 GCF_002814215.2 Seriola lalandi dorsalis | reverse complement strand
ATGCCATACTATACTATGAAGATTTTCGACATTTTTATACCATACTATACTATGACATTTCAATCCACACAATACTATTAATTTTTTTGATAATTTCATGCCATACTATACTATGACGTTTTTTCGACATTTTTATGCCTTACTATACTATGACGTTTTTTTTAAATATTTACATACCTTACTATAGTATGATGTTTCAATCCATACAATACTATGATTTTTTTTAATAAATTCCAGCCATACTATAATTTGATATTTTTTGACATTTTTATGCCATACTATATAATGACGTTTTTTTTGTTTTTTTTTTACATTTTTATACCATACTATACTATGACATTTCAATCCACACAATACTATGAATTTTTTGGACAATTTTATTCCATACTATACTATGACGATTTTCGACATTTTTATACCATACTATACTATGACGTTTTTTTTAAATATTTTTATACCTTACTATACTATGACATTTTAATCCATACAATACTATGAATTTTTTTGATAATTCTATGCCATACTATACTATGAGGTTTTTTTGACGTTTATATTTGTCACACTACAACTTGCTTGACAAAAGATTTGGTGGCGCAATGGTTAGAGCTTTGGTTTCTCAATCAGAAGGTCTTGGGTTCAAATCTGAGCTGACCAACCTTTCTGTGTAGGCTTGATATTTTTTCACTGAGTGTACCAAGTTGAAATACCTTACTATACTAGAATGCTCTTTGACATTTTTATATCATACTATACTATGACATTTCAATCCATACAATACTATGTTTTTTTTTGATAATTTCATGCCATACTATAATTTGATATTTTTTGACATTTTTATGCCATAGTATACTATGACGTTTTTTACATTTTTATGCCATACTATACTATGACGATTTTCGACATTTTTATGCAATACTATACTATGATGTTTTTTTTATATTTTCATACCTTACTATACTATGTCATTTTAATCCATACAATACTATGAATTTTTTTGATAATTTCATGCCATACGATAATTTGATATTTTTTAAATATTTTCATACCTTACTATACTATGACATTTCAATCCATACAATACTATGAATTTTTTTCATAATTTTATGCCATACTATACTATGACATTTCAATTCACACAATACTATGAATTTTTTTCATAATTTTATGCCATACTATACTATGACCTTTTTTTGACATTTTTATGTCTTACTATACTATGACGTTTTTCGACATTTTAATGCTATACTTTAGTATAACATTTTTTAATAATTTTA
>NW_019497023.1:0-346 GCF_002814215.2 Seriola lalandi dorsalis | reverse complement strand
GTATAAGTGAGAGGGTTTAAAAGTGCATGGTAACTCAGTGTGTGTGTGTGTGTGTGTGTGTGTGTGTGTGTGTAAGTGTGTGTTGAATGTATGAGTAAGAGAGAAAAGGAAAAAAAGCAGTTAGGCTGGAGAGCTCAAATGATATCGCAGCAGCAGCGGTAGCAGTAGCAGTATAAGGCACCGGTGTAGTAGGCAGCTGTGTGCAGAGTCGCTTAATATACCGGAGGAGGAGTGAGGGAAAAAAACACTCAAGAGGAGCAAGAACAGGTCAGGACACACACACACACACACACACCTACACACACACACACACACACACACACACACACACACACACACACACACA
>NW_019497022.1:0-4499 GCF_002814215.2 Seriola lalandi dorsalis | reverse complement strand
ATTCTCCTAGCTACCCCAATCATCCGCTCCCATGAGCCTCCCATGTGGGAAGCATGTGGAGGTCTGAAGTTCCAGCTGCACCCTTGCTCGCTGAGGTATCTCTGCACAGACTTGTCCATCTCCAACTCCTTGCTAGCTCCAAGGAAGTTGGTGCCACAATCAGACTGAAGCTGTCTAGCAGGGCCTCTGAGTGCAAAGAAACGCCTGAGAGCGTTTATACAGCTGGACGTATCCATAGACTCAATCAGTTCAATGTGGACGGCTCTTGAACTTAAACAACTGAACATCATGGCCCACCGTTTGCTCTCTGCCTGTCCTCCTCTGGTGCGTCTGGCCACTATAGACCAAGGCTCGAAGACATCGAGGCCCACATATGTGAATGCGGGGCAGACCATAAGGCGTTCAGGTGGTAAGTCAGCCATACGTTGTTCTTCCAGTCTCCCACGCAACTTCCGGCAGGTTATGCATTTGTGGAGGACTGAATTGATTAGTCGCTTTCCACCCAAAATCCACAGTCCAGCTGCCCTTACTGCGCCCTCTGTGAGATGACGACCCTGATGTCTCACCTGCTCATGATGGTGCCGTACAAGCAGTAGGGCTATGTGACTGTCTTTGGCTAGGATTACAGGGTTCGTCTCTTGACTTGTAAGCTGAGAATGTCTCAGTCTGCCTCCAACACAGACGAGGTTCCCTTCTAAGGTTGGACTAAGCTTGTGCAAAGGGCTGTTTGTGAGCACCACTTTATTAGCTTGGAGGGCTGATAGCTCCTTTGCGAAGGCTGACCTTTGTGCTGCTTTAAGAATAACATCCTTGGCTTGAGCCATCTCATCCACAGTACGAGGTAAGTGACATTTGTGCCATCCCGAGCACCTACTGTTTTTGTTGGAATGTTTGTGAGATCTTGCTACATGGATGAGGAATGCCACTGTTCGAAGTAGAGAGTTGAAGGTAGAAAAGCGCTGAAAGCGGTCAGAGGTAAGTCCAGGTTCCTCTAGGTAAGTAGTGCAGGTACGAACCTGTGGTCGGATCTCTGAGTCATTTTCAGGTTCGATGAGCTCGAACTTCTCACTAATTCGTGTTGTCTCTGCAGATGGCTGACGCAGGAATGAAGGCCCCGTGAACCAAGAACTTTGTGCAAGATGAGATGCAGGTAAAGATCTCGACGCATGGTCCGCAGGGTTTTCTTCTGTGCGGACATAATGCCATTGTTCTGGTGTGGAGGATTGTCGGATGCGTTGAACTCTATTGTGAACGTATGTGTAAAACCGTTTCGTCACATTATAAATGTACCCGAGCACCACCTTGCTGTCCGTGTAGAACCTGACAGCATCTAATTTCACATCTAGCTCCTCTCGGATGACATCTGCCAACTCTACAGCAAGGACGGCGGCGCAGAGCTCAAGATTGTGGGTTCGGACTGAGGCGCTAATTTGGCTTTGCCCATAACCAGTCCTACTTCAGCTTTTCCACCCTCATCAACTACTCTCAGATAAGCAACAGCTCCGATGGCCTTGGTCGAGGCATCCAAGAATACACACAGTTCGGTGTGCACAGCTTTGATGAGCGAGGTTGGCGTGTATGTGCGTGGCACATGAAGCTCCTTTAAGATTTGGAGAGAATCTCTCCAAGTTTCCCATTTCTTCAGCTTGTCTTCTGGGAGGGGTGTATCCCATTCAGATAACTCTGAAGTAAGTTCTCGAAGAAGGGCTCTTCCCTGGATCATGACGGGTGCCAACAAACCCAGGGGATCAAAAACACTGTTGACAGTGGAGAGGACTCCACGTCGGGTGAAAGGTTTGACCACAGTGGATGCTGAAAAGGTGAATGTGTCCGACCTGATCTCCCATATCAGGCCTAAACTACGCTGCATAGGCGCCGTTTCTCCGCTTAAATCTAGGTCTTTGATGACTGGAATACAATCCTCAGGTGGGAAAGCTCCAATGACTGCTGGACTGTTTGACACAAACTTATGTAAGCGGAGGTTTGACTCAGCGAGTGAAGCTTGGGTTCGTCGGAGAAGATCGATTGCTTCTGCTTCAGATGTAAAAGACACCAAGCCATCATCTACGTAGAAGTGTCTTTCCACAAACCTCACTGTGTCGGGCCCATACTCCTGGGCACCTTCGGCGATGGCTCTTCGCAGGCCATAAATGGCTACAGCAGGAGATGGTGAATTGCCAAAAACATGAACTCTCATGCGGTAGTCGACAACCGGCTTACTGAGGTCATTATCCTTGTGCCACAAAAAACGAAGGAAGTTGCGATGGTTCTCATGTACCAAAAAACAGTGAAACATTTGTTGGATGTCGGCTAGGACAGCCACTCTCTCCTTCCGAAAGCGTAGAAGGACGCCAAGAAGAGAATTGTTAAGGTCAGGGCCTGTCAGAAGCACATCATTGAGGGAGACGCCGGAGAACTGAGCGCTGGAATCAAAAACTACCCTGATTTGGTTAGGCTTCTGTGGGTGGTATACCCCAAACGATGGAAGATGCCAGCACTCCTCGTCTGCCTCCAATGGCGGCGCTACTTCTGCATGACCGTTGGCGAAGATCTTCTCCATGAATGCCACGTATTGTTCTCGCATCTCAGGATTCCTCTTGAATTGTCGTTGCAGGGATTCAAACCGCTTTACTGCATGCTCTCTGTTATTTGGCAAGCGCTGACGTGGCTCTTTGAAGGGCAACGGGGCGACCCAATTTTGAGCGTCATCTCTGTGGACGTTGGTGTCCATGATCTGTAGGAAGAGGACATCTTCTATTGAAGGAGCAGGTTTGTTATCATGTTCGGTTTGGTCAAACACTGTACGTCCTAGCATTCTTTCTGGGAATTTACTGGGCTTGTTGAAGCTTGGCTGTGTTTCCTTGACATGCATGAAACTCGTACAAGGCAAAAATGGAATGTCGACCACCATCTAACACATGGGTCTTGAACGTGTCAACCGTTGGCTTATGCACATTGCCTAAGCACACTTCTCCTATCACCACCCAGCCTAGATCCAGGCGTTGTGCAAAAGGAGCATTATGTGGTCCGTTTATTTGTTGCCTGACCTTGTGTGCTCTAAGCACGTCTCTTCCGAGTAGCAGGAGTATCTCCGCTTCTGGATCCAGCTCAGGAATGTGTTTGGCGATGTGCTGGAGATGAGGCTGGTGCAAAACTGCACTTGGTGTTGGGATCTCAACTCGATTGTTTGGGATTTCCTGACACTCAAGGAGTGGCGGGAGAGAGATGGGCACTTTGCCATCCAGCGACTCTATCTGGAATCCTTCGGCTTTCCTACCATAAGTTTCCATGATGCCTGAGCATGTTCTGAGATGATACAAAAGTGGTTTGTTTTCCACATTGAAAAGTTCGAAGAACTCTGGTCTGGCTAAAGAGCGATTGCTCTGGTCATCCAGGATCACATAAGCTTTAATGGCTTTGTGCCTTAAGTCTTTGGGGTAAACCCTTGCAAGACAAATCTTAGAACAGGAACGACCCCACTGACCTGGGTCACAAACTTCGGTGCAACTCGTTCTGACGTCAGTCACATTAGAACCTTCTCCCTCCCCGCCGTTCTCTTGTGGCAGCGGTGGAGCCTTAGTGGGTCGAAGTAATGGGCCAGGGTGCATGGCTGCATCATGATTGGTGCTTTCACACTCTAAGCACTTCACAGAAGATATGCAGTCTCTGGCTACATGCGAGGTTGAAGAACAACACTTAAAGCATATCCCTTTCTGTTTTAGAAAAGCCTTTCTGTCATCAATAGCTTTGTTTCTGAATGTCCTGCATTTTTTGAGTGGATGTGGTTTATCGTGCAGTGGGCAGTTCTTGTTAGGGTCATTATTGATTGTAGAGACATCTGTTTTGTGGACTGTGATAGATTTGTTGGTGTTAAAACCCTTCACAGGTAGCCGTTCTGCTTTCATAGGATTTGTGCTGCTACTCTGATGAATAAAGCTAGGGTCGTTTCGCTTCTTTGCCTCGTAACAGACAAAGTCACAAAAATAAATGAAAGGAGGGAAGCGACCATTATTCTCTTCTTTGTACCATGACCCAGACGATACCCATTTCTCTTGAAGCCCATATGGAAGCTTGTCCACAATTGGTCCAATGCCTCGGGAGGTATCTAGATACGACAGTCCAGTGAAATATCCATCCTCCTTGGCGCCTTGTATCTCCATGAGAAGGTCTCCAAGTTCACGTAACTTGGTGTGATCTTTGGCCGAAATCCTTGGAAAGCTGTCTAGCCTCTGGAACAGTGACTGTTCAATTATTTCCGGGGCGGCATAGCAATCACGCAGCCTCTCCCATGCTTTACTCGGGCGTCTTCAATGACATTTGGTGAAAACTGTAAATACAGCAAATATTGTATTTTAAACAACTGAAAGCATGAATTAACATACTTATAGGCACAATGAATTATAGCCAGCAGAATAATTTTTAAATGTGTAAACAGCATAACCAAAAACGTCCTTTTTAAATTGTAAATAAAATATATTCCCTAGCGATCATCACTATTT
>NW_019497021.1:0-347 GCF_002814215.2 Seriola lalandi dorsalis | reverse complement strand
TGCAGTGAAGTGAAGAGCAGCCCAGCAAACACTTGGATTCATGGACGATCATTAACATCCACTGATTCAGTTTCACAACCCGACCACTAAACATCATAAGAGAGATTAAGATACTTTAAAACACTTAATGGTCCTTCTCCTCAGACTCGTAACTCAAGCAGATCTGAACAGAGACATCAAACACATGTTGATCTGATTCAGTGACTTCACTTACTCATTATATCATTATCTCTGATGTCCCGCCACAATAAAGCTTCCTTCAATTTCACAGTAAAACAGAACATCATGAGACACTGCAGACAGGAGCTGATCACAGCTGATTCAGCTGCTGCTAAAGAGACAGTTTG
>NW_019497020.1:0-347 GCF_002814215.2 Seriola lalandi dorsalis | reverse complement strand
ACACACACACACACACACACACACACACACACACACACACACACACACACACACACACCCCCCCCCGCTGGGTCTCTGCACACCTGCAGTGCTGGAGGATTGTATGTGAGCAGCTGCACACATGTGCGTCAGACACATGACCGCCTCTCTGGATGACATGCATTAGCATGAACTGAACTACGGTCACATCTGACTCTTGTATGTGACGGTCTGTGTCTGTGAAATTATTTATTACACCTAATTCTAGGGACGATGTTTACATCAATGGAAACAGGAAAACGACAGTCACATGAATAAAGAATAGGATAAGCCTCATGGCTAATGAATGAATGAGTGAGTGAATGAAT
>NW_019497019.1:0-400 GCF_002814215.2 Seriola lalandi dorsalis | reverse complement strand
ATCTAAGGGCTCCTGCATTTCACTTAACATTCTTATATTTTCCTAATTAACCTTCTACAAATGTCTTCACAAGTCTGTAATTTTAGATTTGATCAGGGAGAGATTAAATGTGTATATTTGTGTTTAGGATTGCAGCTAACAATTATTTTCAATATTGATTAATTGCTAATTGTTAGTTTTGAATATTGCTAAGTCTTTTCACATTTATTTTAAATAGTTTTAGAGGCACATGGAGCTGAAATATTCACAAATTTAAAGGTCCCACATAGTGTAAAGGCAGATGTCCATGTGTAGTGTGATTATAGATCAGGTCTAGGTTCTATATTAATACTGTGAAAGTATCAAAGCCTCAGTCCACAGAGAAATGCACACAGCCTGTATTCAGAAACTGAGCCTTAAA
>NW_019497018.1:0-347 GCF_002814215.2 Seriola lalandi dorsalis | reverse complement strand
TGAATTTCCTTTTTAACATGAAACACACCATCAGATGCCATTTACACATGTAAACACACACACACACACATTCAACATAATGATGTCAGCGGCAGTTAAAAAGGTCAGAGGTCAAACTGCCGTCAGGAGGTCTGGACCAATCGCAGAGCAGTTCACAGAGCAGAAACACAAAGCCTGTTGCCACAGTAACGTTATCAACATCCTCCAGGTTTGGAGGTGTGTCACACTGTCTCAGATCTTTATTGAGCCTGGTGCATGATGGGTAGGAACAGTGTGTCCTGGGTTCATTCTGCAGGTAGATGATGAGTGTGGGAGGAGTC
This sequence comes from Seriola lalandi dorsalis, assembly GCF_002814215.2. Classification (NCBI taxonomy): domain Eukaryota; kingdom Metazoa; phylum Chordata; class Actinopteri; order Carangiformes; family Carangidae; genus Seriola; species Seriola lalandi. The sequence goes on along the minus strand of NW_019497018.1, from coordinate 27 downwards.
ACATGATGAAACAGACCTGCTGTGATG
>NW_019497017.1:0-347 GCF_002814215.2 Seriola lalandi dorsalis | reverse complement strand
TACAGTCTGTGTTTTGTCTTGTGGTTGATTTGCTCTCTGTCTCTCTTTGTCTCTCTCTGCTCAGACCTACAAGGCCTTCCTTCCTGCCATGATCGCCAACAATCACGGCCATCTGGTCAGCATCGCCAGCTCTGCAGGTCTCATAGGAGTCAATGGATTGGCAGGTGTGTGTTTCTCTTCCGCGTCATGTCACGCATGTCATTCATAGTGCGACTGATGAAAGCATGTCAGTGGTTTTCTATGGGAAAACGGCAGCTTCCTCATATGTCCGTGATTCACATACACAATAATGGAAGCATTGGCGCCATCGTGTTGTAAGAAATTAAAAAAATAATTTGGCCAATATC
>NW_019497016.1:0-347 GCF_002814215.2 Seriola lalandi dorsalis | reverse complement strand
GTGTGTGTGTGTGTGTGTGTGGTTACAACATGCAAATGAAGCTACTATGTGACCTAAAGCTGCATGCATATTCTTCTTCTGCTTTAGCTTTGTCTGTTTTCCCACGTTCAGTGAACTCATCAGGGTGTTTCTGTCTGTTCCAGTGTGTTTTTTGTTGTTGTTGTTGTTGTTGTTGTTGTCCTGTATAGTTGCCATACAGTTTGTTCTCACACATAAACACAGCTGTCAAATCTGTGATGCTGCATCAGGGCCCTGCAGACACACCCTCCCTCCTCCCTCAGACATAGGCTCCCAACATAAAGTCTGACCACTACACATCCCACTGAGGCTGGAGGCTTCCCCAGAGC
>NW_019497015.1:0-475 GCF_002814215.2 Seriola lalandi dorsalis | reverse complement strand
GGGGCAGCAATAAAACCTTGCCCAGGAGAGGGATGTCAGGGCTGCTTTTAGCTGCTCGCCACACAAAGAAGAGATCATACCGAAGTTCAGTAAATACGGATAAAATGCTTATAGACTTGCTCTATAAGTGACAACCAGCAACAAAGTGCACATGGCTGACATGTTGACACAAAGTAGTGTAGAGGAGAGCTCATAGGGTCAGGATGGCCGAGCGGTCTAAGGCGCTGCGTTCAGGTCGCAGTCTCCTCTGGAGGCGTGGGTTCGAATCCCACTTCTGACATGAACATTTTAACAGGAGCAGCATCTGAACTGTAACATTGTAGAGATGATGTCCAAAACAGTTGAGCTCCCGAGTTTTCCTCATACACGGATCACCAGCTTACGCGTTTCCAGACGTAGTATTTAGGGATTTCATCTCCTAATCTGCCAGTGCGACAGAGTGAAGACAGGTGTTCCTTGCCCAGTTCGCTAAGGA
>NW_019497014.1:0-433 GCF_002814215.2 Seriola lalandi dorsalis | reverse complement strand
CAGTATGGTTAGGAATTAAACGAAATAGTATATTAAAGCATAAAAATTCCAAAAAACGTCATTGTATAGTAAGGCGTAAAAATTTGTAAAAACATCATAGTATAGTATGGCATAAAATGTCAAGAAAACATCATAGTATATTAAAGCATAAAATGTCAAAAAAACATCATAGTATGGTTAGGAATTAAACGAAATAGTATATTAAAGCATAAAAATTCCAAAAAACGTTATAGTATAGTATGGCGTAAAAATGTGAAAAAACATCATAGTATAGTATGGCATAAAATGTCAAAAAAACATCATAGTATATTAAAGCATAAAATGTCAAAAAAACATCATAGTATATTATGGCATAAAAACGTCATAGTAACATAAGGCACAAAAAGTGATAACAATGTCATAGTAACGTAAGGCATGAAAAATGATAAAACGT
>NW_019497013.1:0-347 GCF_002814215.2 Seriola lalandi dorsalis | reverse complement strand
ATATATATATATATATATATATATATATATACTGTATATACAGTATAACATAAGAGTATGTAATATATATGTTACATATTTTATATGTATATGTATTTTATATGGTAGTATGATGATACTTAATGAAAAAATAATCTGATTGAATCATTGATGTATTGTGAGAACATTAAATGTCATCCATCTTATAACAGATAAAAAATGACTATTGCCATTGTATTGCTTTGTCAACATTAAGGTTGAGGTTATTCCATAACAATAAGGCAGTTTTCGGTTTAAATGAGGTGAGTGGGAAATTAGATATGTGAGAGACGAGACAGAAAGGGAGGGGTGGAGAAGAAGAAGAAGAA
>NW_019497012.1:0-347 GCF_002814215.2 Seriola lalandi dorsalis | reverse complement strand
AAGCCCTTGCCATTTCTGCACAAGGCCTATCTCAGCCTACAACCTGACACCCAGTCATCTTACCCCACAGCTGGCTGCAGAGCAATGGCCGCAGCCTGTTGCTCTGCTGCGACCAGAAATAGCCACACAGGCTAATAAGCGTAGATACTACAAATGCAGCTTTCACGTGAGCCTTACATATATCCCATGCCAAGTCCAACTGTAGACAATGTCTTGTACCTCAGGTCAATGTTAATGTTCATGTCTGAGCTGGACAGAGAATAGATTTTAGACCGCAAGCAATAAACTGCACTGAAGCACCTGTTGCTCTGCTGAGCTGAGCTGGTTCCACTAAACATAAACAACCA
>NW_019497011.1:0-347 GCF_002814215.2 Seriola lalandi dorsalis | reverse complement strand
GACTACAGACACACAAACAGAAACAGTAAGACTACTGACACAGACACAGAAACAGTGACTACTGACACAGAAAGAGTGGGAATCATAGAAGAAGTGGTACAGATCATAGTCCTCAGTGGTTGCCATGTTTGTAGTCCTAAAGCCAGACTTGTTTTGACTGTGTGTCACTGACAGGAGCTGGATGACGTGATGAAGCTGTTTGAGGTTTTAAAGCAGAGAAACTCCAGCCAGGCGGTTCAGGGTGAAGCTGGAGAACTACTGAAAAACATCACGGAGGAGGCGGAGGATATGAAGAGACAGATGGCAGACAAACTCATACAGATACAAGGTAGTATTTTATTTCAATT
>NW_019497010.1:0-347 GCF_002814215.2 Seriola lalandi dorsalis | reverse complement strand
GAAAGGACAATGCAAATGAATTATCTTGTCTTCTTAAAGAGAGAGATGTACCCTGGGCTAGGGCAAGGAAAACTACATTAGAGCTTGATTTCTCTGTATTTCAGTCAACTCAGAAACGGATGCACAAATCTGTTTAAAAAAGCTATGAATTAATTTTATCTCACAGAAATGATGAAAAGCGTAAATGATCCAAGGTATTTTTTGGAAGAATGTGACATATTCGGGTACTGTGGATTGCAGTGAGCTCCCATCCCATAATGCTGATGGCTCCCATTTCCTGACTGATAAGACAGATATTATGAATAGATTTACCAAGCATTGTACACCAGCAGGCTCTCAATTTGACT
>NW_019497009.1:0-425 GCF_002814215.2 Seriola lalandi dorsalis | reverse complement strand
GCCAATTCATTTTCTGGCTGATTAGCTAGTTAACAAGCTATGCTAACAAGCCAGGTAAGTTGAGCACTGACACTGATACCTGCTAATTAGTGCTAACATATAAATAAAATAATAGTAGAGTCTGACTCAGCTGTAAAAACAGGAGCTCACACTAACAGACAGGATATCTGTGACTGCACCCACCTGTCACTCAAAGAGGCCATGCCCTCAATCCTCCATAACTGTAGTCCTTAATAAAATGTAAACAGGTGAGTTGTATAAACAGGTGTCATGAAAATTATCTCTAGAGACCAAAACTGTTTTTGTACCAGGCTGTAAACATGTTTATTTCTGCTGTAAAGTTGGACATTTTAACATGGGAGTCTATGGGGACTGACTCACTGTTGGAGCCAGACTCTAGTGGTCGTTAGAGGAACTGCAGCTTC
>NW_019497008.1:0-349 GCF_002814215.2 Seriola lalandi dorsalis | reverse complement strand
TCATAGTATAGTAAGGCATAGAAACACAACTATAGTAAGTCATAAAAATATCAAAAACGTAATAGTATAGTGAGGTATAAAAATGTGAAAAAAACGTCATAGTATAGTAAGGCATAAAAACGTCATAGTATAGTAAGGTGCATAAAATTGTAAAAAACGTCATAGTATAGTAAGGCATAAAAACGCCAAAAAACATCATAGTATAGTAAGGCATAAAAACGTCATAGTATAGTAAGGCATAAAAACGTCAAAAAACGTCATAGTATAGTAAGGCATAAAAACGTCATAGTATAGTAAGGCATAATAATGTCGAAAAACGTCATAGTATAGTAAGGCATAAAAACGTCAT
>NW_019497007.1:0-347 GCF_002814215.2 Seriola lalandi dorsalis | reverse complement strand
TCTAAGCACAAACACTGTAAACGGACCTGTCACCTGTTCAGCACGGTGCTGTTAAACAGCAGCTGAGCTGAGAGACCTGGCTGATGTCAGTGAAGTAATTTCGCTGACTTGACAAACTGTTTCATACACAGTAAATTTACGTGTAAAATAGATGGAATTCGCCTTTTAAAAAAAAGCAGATATCACAGATATTAGATGAATAAATAGTCAATTAGTTCATGATCAATGATTCATTTTGAAAAGCTTCACTAACAAAGTATTAAGAACAACTTTGTAGTGAAACTGTTGCATTTCTTTCATATCATGTTGTTTTATACAACATAACATTAGACAGAGTATTTTGTATA
>NW_019497006.1:0-347 GCF_002814215.2 Seriola lalandi dorsalis | reverse complement strand
ATGTTGCAGAACATCAACCAGGCATATGAATGGCATCTTATTTACTATTCACCATAAATACTTTGAATGAGTAACGGTTTACTATCATTGTGGCATTAGCTGTACTTTAGCTCTAGACACGATTGGCACAGACCTCAGGGTTTCTCACTATGTTAGGACAATCTGAAATTACTTAATTGATTCATTACACATGATATAGTTTTACTGTAACTGCCAACACTGGTGTGAATCTACACAGGCAGGGTATCTGCCTATCCACATCTGTCAGGAGGGAGCACTGTACTAAACCGTTGGCAACTTGTTCACTCAGTCAGTCGGTGACATTCACGTTTATAGGGCTGGCCTCG
>NW_019497005.1:0-347 GCF_002814215.2 Seriola lalandi dorsalis | reverse complement strand
TTTCCAACGGATGCGGACAGGTAAGTGATGAATTAGCTATTTATATCAGCTGCTGTCACATTTCGCTCCAGCTGCATAGGCCTGAAAGAGGTAGCTGATGTCATGCAATCTAATGCTAGTTACCAGTAAACATGTTTTCCAGACCTGGCCCAAATCACAGTAGAGGTTACACAATTAACATGTAAAACACAATAAAAAAATCTGTGGAAAAATAAGTAGCTTACAATCATTTAAGAAGACTATGATCTTTAGTTATTGGCACTGCCATCTTTTATGCAACTACAGAATACTACTGCACAACTTCCAATCCATACCATTATTAGTGGCAGTACGTTAAAGGCATGTTA
>NW_019497004.1:0-347 GCF_002814215.2 Seriola lalandi dorsalis | reverse complement strand
AGAGATGTGTTTTCTTTCTTATTCTCAGGCATCAGTGTGGTCGAGGTCGTTGAAATGAGAACCATGCAGTCATGAAGCTGCATGTCCCACACACAGGAGGCTTTTATGCAGCCTCTATTTAAAATTGACTGAAGATTGAAAATGTGTAAGGCCAAGGTGGATCAGCTGTTCTGAGCTCATGCAAGTGACTCATCATCACTGTCTGCAAACAGTGTCCTTTTCTTTAAACACACCCTCCCCGTAAGCTTTGTATAGCTAAACCTATGCATGGATGCTCTCGCTCTCTCTCTCTCACACACACACACACACACACACACACACACACACACACACACACACACACACAC
>NW_019497003.1:0-347 GCF_002814215.2 Seriola lalandi dorsalis | reverse complement strand
GTAAACCACAGAGTCACCAGCAACGTGTACATCCTGAATGAAAACTTTTAGGAATCGCTTCCTGACTAAAAACATAGGAGTTAAGACATTTGCTACTTATCTGTTAAGTAACCATTGCTAAAAAAATTACACTTAAGGTGTGTCTACTATTATTGATGAAATGTATTAAATATTAAGCCTTTTTGGTTCTGACAAAAGCAGAAATGAATGCTGTTAGTCACGAATCTGAACTAACACACAGCTTAATATCTATTAGTCAATCTAATAATCAATCAAATAAAAAAAATAATAATATAAAAAGGCACTTTTGTCACACAGTGTCTCGACAGTGGTGGATGAACTATTCA
>NW_019497002.1:0-347 GCF_002814215.2 Seriola lalandi dorsalis | reverse complement strand
TAATCTGTATAGAGAATAAATCATGAAGATAAAATCATTGATAATCAATCAGAAATGTCCTAATCAATTAACTTTTGAGTGACTTTGTCCTTCTGTTATTATGGATCATCATAATGTCAGCCTTCTCCAAATGTTGCCACGACATTCATTCACTCATTCAACACAGATTCACAATATACTGTAAATACAGGTAATATATATGGTCCCACCTTTCGTTTTTACTAATTACAGAGTTTTTTCTCTTCATCAACTTTTAAAATGTATGGACCAATGAAAAAAATAAAACTTCTAAGATTTAAACTCAATATATACAAAACAACTACAACAGCTCCAGTCAGTGAACGGAC
>NW_019497000.1:0-347 GCF_002814215.2 Seriola lalandi dorsalis | reverse complement strand
GAAGGGTAGATTGGAGATAGGACGGAAGTTGTTGAAGTTGGAGGGGTCGGCGCCAGGTTTTTTCAGAATTGGAATAATGGCAGCAGTTTTGAGAGATGTAGGGACAGTTCCATTGGTGAGAGAGGAGTGGATGATGGCAGAAATGAGGGGGACCAGAGAGGGAAGGCAGGCTTTAACAAGTTGTGTGGGGAGGGGGTCCAGTTGACAAGTGGATGGCTTGGATTTCTGAATGAGTTCTTTGATTTCTGAGAGAGTGGGGAGCAGGAAGGATGAGAATGAGTGTGTGGATGGATGAAAGTTGGCTGAGATGCTGAGGTGAGGATTTGGACCTAGGTGCTGGTGGATAT
>NW_019496999.1:0-347 GCF_002814215.2 Seriola lalandi dorsalis | reverse complement strand
TCACACTATATGACAGTATCACAGAATATTACAGTGCATCACAGTACATCACAGAATATTGCAGTATATCCCAGTACATGGCAGAATCGCATCATAGAATATAACAGTATACCACAGTAGAGATAGATAGATAGATAGATAGATAGATAGATAGATAGATAGATAGATAGATAGATACTTTATTTATCCCCTAGGAGAAATTCATGTGTCCATTAGCTCATTGTTGATAATAATAATAATGATAATAATAATAACAATAACAATAATAAAAAGTAAATAATAAATAAACAATAATAATTAGATTAGTCCACTTCCTTTGGCTGAGGTGTTCTACAGCCTGATGGCAG
>NW_019496998.1:0-347 GCF_002814215.2 Seriola lalandi dorsalis | reverse complement strand
TCTTATTACCCTTGTCAGGAGGCATAATACACTCTCTCTCTCACACACACACACACACACACACACACACACAGGAGGAGTTTTGGTGTCCCTATTTAGTGGCTGTCTGAGTGATTTGCGGCGTGCTGTTTGTTGCTGCAGTCAGATTTTACTGTGGCGGTAAAAGCTGAGGAGGCGTTGAGCGTTTCACGGTGTGTCGGAGGTTGTGAAGGCGTTTAGGCAGAACGCCAAATAACAACAACCACAGAGGAAGGGCAACGGGCCTGATGGGAGTCAGACCACAGACCGCCACAGCTTCTATCAGATCCTGTCCACTGAGTCAGACGCACTCGTCCTCTGTCTCGCTT
>NW_019496997.1:0-347 GCF_002814215.2 Seriola lalandi dorsalis | reverse complement strand
ATTGACACTTCAGTTCTCAGGAAACATTTGATATAATATCTAACACACACTGAGGTGCCTTGATAGTTATTCATTATAGTTATTCTTTGTGTGCTTTACTCTGTCTGCATTTATCTGTTAGTGCATTTAAGTGATATGTACCTGCTCTTTTTTTTTTTTTAAATGTCACACAGTACAGATGAGGTCAGAGTTTGGATTGTTTCCAGGCAAAAGTGGCTTAAAATGTTGCATCAAGGAAGCAGCTGTGTGAGAGAAAATACAACAGATATAAGTAAAGAGCTTAGAGGAAACTTTTAACTTCAGGTTGACATGCTGCAGAACAGTGGAATTACGATTAAGTCTGAACT
>NW_019496996.1:0-484 GCF_002814215.2 Seriola lalandi dorsalis | reverse complement strand
GGGGGGGGGGGTGGGGGGTTCTCATTTACTGCACCCCTTTGGACTGATTTCTGGTTTGTTAAATATTCCTGGTCAAATGGTCTTAATGTGATTTCCAGGGGTGGAAAGAGTTGATTTACTTGTGTAAAAATGTGCTCAGATACAATAATAAAAAGTATTTTTATTATTTATTTGGATCCCCATAAGCCACTACCAAGGTAGCAACTACCCTTCCTAGGGTCTATTCAAGTAAACACTACATCATAATGCAAAACAATAATGTAAATTAAAATCAAAGACAAAAAAAGGAACAATAAAATAACAACAAATAAAAACAGCAGTAAAACTACTAGTAACAATAATAACAATGACAAGTTGCCACACTTTATGTCAGTCAGTAAAACATTTGATACAGCTCGGAAAAACAATAATACCACTTAAACACCATAAACAGTGACTGAAGAAAAAAAATAACAATAAAATGAAGTTTTAAAAAAATGAAGTT
>NW_019496995.1:0-347 GCF_002814215.2 Seriola lalandi dorsalis | reverse complement strand
AGGCGTTTCCTCCTGTGGCGTCGTTTCTCCGCTGGCTTCTGGTCGTCTATATGATGATTCATGTCAAATAGTTTTGTGGTGCAGTGGCTCTCTGATGATGGCAGTGGCAGCGGCCACTGAGACATACAACCAACAGGAAGAAACAGCATCCAAACTTTGGCAGAGCTCTGGTTTTTTTGAATGAATTTGTAAATGACACACAGCCGTATTTACAACACTGGAGAACAGCATGGATTTCCCATCTCCGCAGGACCGACGCCAACTGACATGCACAGTTTATAAAGGCTCCAACATTACCCACTTCCAATACAAAAAAGGGTGGTGTCTATAACAAGGCTTACGGCTCA
>NW_019496994.1:0-347 GCF_002814215.2 Seriola lalandi dorsalis | reverse complement strand
AGGTTTAACTTAAGGAAGTACTAATCTTAAGGTTTTAAAAGCAATGGATATCCCAAAATAATTGTTTCTGTTGGTGAAATACACACATTACACGTGACTTAAGGATAATCATTTACTCACAGAAGACTATCCTTAACAGCATGTCATAACATTTGTATACAAAGTGCATGCCATTAAATATATCTTTCATGGACTCTGAATCAAAAAGTTAATTTGCTGATGACAAGTACCGGCATTAAGGTGCTGTAATGGAACCAATACTGATTTTAAAGACTGTGTGTGTGTGTGTGTGTACCTCTAGTGCTCATACATAGTTGAGGAGACAGTTGAATCCACTCAGAGGATCA
>NW_019496993.1:0-347 GCF_002814215.2 Seriola lalandi dorsalis | reverse complement strand
GCAGCGTGACAGGAACTAATCCAGCCTTGATGCAGGACAGTGAGGACAGACATGAGTTCTCCCTCTGTGCTTTTCCAACTGCAGTTTAAAACAGGATGTATATACAAAATTATAACACATTAGTCTGAGGTCTCATTATGTTTATCTCCCCAATTTGAGCATTTGTATGTTAAATATACCTGAAATAAAACACTGTGAGGCAGATTTTAACTATTAGCTAACTGGACCAATGGTTCATGTCTGCTTCTTTTGGTTCCAAGAGATTTCAGGAGTTTCTTCCCTCTTGGCAGAAAGAACAATATATATATATATATATATATATATATATATATATATATATATATATA
>NW_019496992.1:0-469 GCF_002814215.2 Seriola lalandi dorsalis | reverse complement strand
CCTGACAGAGACCTGAGCCTGACAGAGACCTGAGCCTGACAGAGACCTGACAGAGACCTGGACCTGACAGAGACCTGGACCTGACAGAGACCTGGACCTGACAGAGACCTGAGCCTGACAGAGACCTGACAGAGACCTGGACCTGACAGAGACCTGGACCTGACAGAGACCTGGACCTGACAGAGACCTGAGACTTACAGAGACCTGGACCTGACAGAGACCTGGACCTGGTCCTCTGTGACACACCTTCATGTCAGATACACATGAGAGAGGAAACTGAACTTGAACTTCAGACAGAGACTGTGACCATGTTTTCTGAGGACTTGGTTCCCGTTTAGCTCTGGTCCAGTCTGAAGAAAAAGGAGTCCTGAACAGTCCTGAGTAAATCTGAATAAATAAATAAACCTCTCAGGACTTTCAGGAATAAGACCCTACTACAGGACCAGGACCAGGACCAGGACCAGGACCA
>NW_019496991.1:0-347 GCF_002814215.2 Seriola lalandi dorsalis | reverse complement strand
TGTCCAAGTCAAGGAATCAACCACAAAGCACATAAGACGAAAGCTGGAGAGTGAGTTTGCTGGAGCCTTGCACATCTTCTCTGATGCAAAAGGAAAACTCCTCCTTTATCCAGATAACCTGTCCATGAGTGAACTCATCAAAGAAAACCAGTCCATTAAAAGTGAGCTGCAGACCTTGAAAAGTGCCAGTGCCCAAGATGTCATAGTAAACGCAGCCATCAAACTGAGAGGGGACATCAAGAGTCAAGATGTTCCTCAAGCCTGGCCACCTGAAGTCAAACCAGAAGCAGAATGTCCTACCATTCCAGAGTCACTCAGTGTCTTCCTGTGCCATCTACTCACAGGCT
>NW_019496990.1:0-347 GCF_002814215.2 Seriola lalandi dorsalis | reverse complement strand
CTGGCTGCAAACCAAATTTCTCCCTTAGGGACAATAAAGAGTGATTGATTTATTCAAGTCTTACCCAGCCCAGGAAATCAGTGTGACACAGGCATATGGTGACCAGGAGAGGACATACACCACAATGACGACAAAGGCGATCTTTGCCAACTTCCATTCACTCCTGATGGACTTCTGCTGGATGAGGGTGGATTTCCTCACCTGAGTCCCCAGACGTTCTACCTCCCTGTAGGTGGAGCAGGACGTACGGAGCATTCAAAGAGAAAGCTTGACCCCAAAACAAACTTCATATCCAAATTTCATATATATATATATATATATATATATATATATATATATATATATAT
>NW_019496989.1:0-475 GCF_002814215.2 Seriola lalandi dorsalis | reverse complement strand
ATAAATTAAATTGTGTAAGTTCTTTGTAATGAACGAACCCAGGAACAGCTTGTTGATGAGAGAGGTCAGAGTTCAATGGACAGACTGGTTAACCACTCTTTATAACTGTGCTGAGCAGAGAAGCTTCAGAGTGAACAACATGTCCAACCTACAACAGCAGAGACCACATCAGCTTCGACTTCCTGTCACCAAGACCAGAAACCTGAGGCTGCAGTGGACACAGACTCACCACCTGATGGATCTGGATTTGTGCTGAGTCAGCAGATGGTAGAGTCAGAGTCTGAATCCATGGAGACAACCTGCCTTGTGTCAACAGTCCAGGCTGGTGGTGGTGGTGTGATGGTGTGGGGAACGTACCAATCAATCATGGTCTGATTGTCTCAGTCTATCTGAGTATTGTTGCTGACTATGTTCATCCCTTCATGGCCACAGTTCACCATCTTCTAATGGCTCCTTCCAGCAGGATCATGCTCCA
>NW_019496988.1:0-347 GCF_002814215.2 Seriola lalandi dorsalis | reverse complement strand
GATCCGATCACTCGGACCACCATTCGAAGGTGGTCTGGGCCGCATGTCAGAATCAGTACCTAGATTTTAAAGCAGGTGTGAACCGACCACTTGTGATCGCATCACTGAAGGGTTCACACGGGTGTGAACAGGGCCGCAGTTACACTTCACACTTGCCTGATTCTAACTCAAACATGCTCCGTAGTAGTTTATCGTCTCTTCACTTTCACTGGCTGTGTCGGCAGTAATAATAAATTATTATTCTGCAAACATGAATAAGACGATGATGCTGCGGTTTTCTTATTGTTTTGACATTTAAACTGCGGCTGGTATCACAAGATGTTTACTTTGTGATATTATATTGCTGG
>NW_019496987.1:0-347 GCF_002814215.2 Seriola lalandi dorsalis | reverse complement strand
AACAGTGTCTGGAGTCAACGGGCCGCTGGTGATTCTGGACCAGGTGAAGGTGAGGACCAGACCACACCTCAGGGCACATCTCTCAGCTTCTCTCTGACTCACGGCCGAACGTTAAAACACTCACTTCAAAGTTTGTTCTTCCAGGAATTAGGACGAATTCAGAAACTGAACAATAACAACTAAGAGCAGATGTTCCACATGTTTTTAAATGCAGCGGGAACAGAACTCCAGATGTTCATATAGAAAACATTAAGCTGCTTTTCCACAGTATCATTAATGGGGGGGGGGGGCAGTACAAGGCAGGGAGGTAACAGATAATAATGATTGATATTTTATTATAATGATAA
>NW_019496986.1:0-347 GCF_002814215.2 Seriola lalandi dorsalis | reverse complement strand
TGTGTGTGTGTGTGTGTGTGTGTGTGTGTGTGTGTGTGTGTGTGTGTGTGTGTGTGTGTGTGTGTGTCGGAGAGAGAGGTCATCAGTCTGATCCTCACTCGTCCTTTTCCATATATGGAATCTGGATTTCCTTTTCCCTCTCTTCCAACATCTGACACGTGTGTGCGTGTGTGTGTTTTAACATGTGTGCATGTGAGTATGAATATACAGTATGTCTGCTCTGTAAGAGTGTGTGTGTGCGCGTGTGTGTGTGGTAAACAGGCTTTGTTCTGTGTACATATCAGGCATGCCAGAGAGGGGACACACGCGCGCACACACACACACACACACACACACACACACACACA
>NW_019496985.1:0-347 GCF_002814215.2 Seriola lalandi dorsalis | reverse complement strand
AGTAAGGCATAAAAAGTCATAAAAATGACATAGTATAGTAAGGCATAAAAAGTCATAAAAACGACATAGTATAATAAGGCATAAAAACGTCATAGTATAGTAAGGCATAAAAAGTCATAAAAACATCATTGTATAGTAAGGCATAAAAACGTCATAGTATAGTAAGGCATAAAAAGTCATAAAAACATCATAGTATAGTAAGGCATAAAAACGTCATAGTATAATAAGGCATAAAAAGTCATAAAAACGACATAGTATAGTAAGGCATAAAAACGTCATAAAAACGACACAATATAGTGAGGCATAAAAACGACATAGTATAGTAGGGTATAAAAATGTCATAGTAT
>NW_019496984.1:0-347 GCF_002814215.2 Seriola lalandi dorsalis | reverse complement strand
AACATGTTATTTGTTATTTGTCAAACATAAATGTATCTGTTTGAAATTTACAGTATTAATTAAAAGTTATTTTGAGATAGGACAAATTCAAAATTGTAAGAGACAGTGAACACGGAAAGCTTTGAGTGTATTGTTGGTCATTGTAGAAGGGAGTGGTCTTTGCTAATCATAAGGGCAGGAGGAGAGCTTTCTGTATTGATCCACACACAGACGGAAGCTTGCTGGGCCACTATAGGCTCCTTCACCACAACTCAATACTGGAGAAGGGTGTGTGTGTGTGTGTGTGTGTGTGTGTCTGTCCGTCCGTACGTGTGTGTGTGTGTGTGTGTGTGTGTGTGTGTATGGTG
>NW_019496983.1:0-347 GCF_002814215.2 Seriola lalandi dorsalis | reverse complement strand
CTCCAGAGAACAAATGTGAACTAACCTGTAATTATGCGTACTTAAACAGATCAAGTGATGTACCTGTAATGAACGCGCACGCCGTGATTCCTCAATTAGAGAGACATAATCACTCATCACTGAGCCGAGGAGAGAGAATTAAATAACCAGTTTTTCCCAAAGAAAAGCAATAAATCAAAGCCGCTCTCGCTGCGATGACTCGTGTTTCTGCAAAGACTCAAACCATGTTAGCGATAATCACATTTACGCTCTGAGGTCTGGAGAGGAACGGGCCAAAAACAACAGACAGCAACCAAACTAAATCCACCCACAGACACACACACACACACACACACACACACACACAC
>NW_019496982.1:0-347 GCF_002814215.2 Seriola lalandi dorsalis | reverse complement strand
CTGCTGACTCAACAACAACTACAGGACCGACGATCCCAACTACTGGCTCAATAACAACTTCTGGCTCAACAACAACTTCAGGACCAATTGCCACAACTGCTCACTCAATGACAACTACAGGACCAGTTACCACAACTTCAGGATCAACACCAACTGGAGCACCAACAAACACAACTGCTACCTTAATGTCAACTTTCTCCACTGCTGGCTTAATGACAGCTGCTGAGTCAACAACAACTACAGGACCAACTACCACAACTGCTAGATCAACACCAACTGGAGCACCAATAACCACAACTTCTGTCTCAATAACAACTGTTGGCTCAATGACAGATGCTGGCTCAATT
>NW_019496981.1:0-490 GCF_002814215.2 Seriola lalandi dorsalis | reverse complement strand
CTCTATTTCTATTGTCTATTTCGTTTTCCTTCAATCCCTTATCTCACTGTAAAGCACTTTGAGCTCCATCAGCTGTATGAAAAGTGCTCTATGAATAAAGTTTATTTTTATTACAGTTTTTCTCAGTCGCTTTGGTTGATTTCTCGAATCATCCTCGACATTTGCAAAACAGTAAGTGAATTTCTCAAAACAATTCGTACAAATAGCAAAACACCATGGATTACCTGCAAAAGCCAGTCTCTTGCTCAAAATCCTTAGTAAATAACTGTGTCAATGAACATGTCACTGCCATCAGATGACAAGTCCTTGTGTTATTGTGTACGGATAAGACAGTCAAATTGCTTAGTCGTGTTGTCAATATAACAGTGTCTCTGTAGGGATGTTCTGATGTAAACTATGGCTAAAGTTTTGATGACACTTATTGTAAATTGTAAGTTACACCTTAGTGTATTGATTGCAAGAGACTGGACAAGATTCACATTTACGCTTT
>NW_019496980.1:0-479 GCF_002814215.2 Seriola lalandi dorsalis | reverse complement strand
ATTTAATCATCAAACCTAATTCGTAGATGTAGTATCATTAGCTGTATAGTCATAGTGTATAGCCATAACATATTCTCTCCCACCATTGCCAACTCATCACACTGCTCATTTTCTTATTATTTTCATCTTTATGATTATTACACCTTGCATTTACTCTGTAGATAGTAGTTTAGTTAAATAAACTCATTTATTTACACCCAGTTGTGTCCTGTTGTATTCTTTTGACGTAGAGACTGGAGATCCATTGAATCGAGAAGTCATGGCTTCCGATATGAGATTGATAAATTTGGCAATGAAGTAATTCATTGTTGTCCTCCTAGAGGACTGGTGCCCCATTTCAACGAGAGTAAATCCTTAAATATGGCTTAACGCTACAATTAAAACATCACTGAATGAGAAAAATAATTATGATGACATAGCTTATTATGCAAATGTAACACACACACAAAAAAACATGTATACTGTTTTTTTTTTTGTTG
>NW_019496979.1:0-347 GCF_002814215.2 Seriola lalandi dorsalis | reverse complement strand
ACCTGTTTGATCAGTGAATCGGAACCAATAGATTCTTATTGGTCTTCACTCTTTAATGGTCATAAACTATAAACAGTCTTTTCTATCATTCATTTATATGTCAAATGAACAAGGTTTTTATTCCACACTTGACCAACCATAGCTTCACTACCAAGACAAACTTTGTTTATGAATTTGATTATTTATCACTTGACAACAACATGAATATGTCTGTGATGATAACAGACAATATGATGAACCTGTAAAAATCCCAACGTATGAACGCCACCTTGTAGATAATTAGAGTAAATGCATAGCAGATCCAAGTTGTAGCATTATAATGAAGTTGTAAATGAAAGCTTGATGAA
>NW_019496978.1:0-347 GCF_002814215.2 Seriola lalandi dorsalis | reverse complement strand
AGACCTACAGACCAGTCCTTGTCCTTGTTGGTGCATACCAATTACCTCTTTAAGTACGCTGAGACGGACCTTTTTCAGTGCGCAGCAGAGACAACCGCCTCTTTACCAACAGTGAACTGCAGTGAAACGTAAGTCAGACCAAAGTACGAGCAAATTTCTCTCCCCTGCGGTTTTTGATTGTCAGTCAAGCTCGGAGTGTCGATACCTTACCGCTGTTTTGCTCTCATGGCCGTGACAAGCCATTAAAACCTTCCAGACACGATAGTATGTCAACAGGTTACCATAGAGACAGGGAGAGGCTGTCTATGCAATCAGGTCTCTATACCCCCCCCCCCCCCCCCCCCCCC
>NW_019496977.1:0-347 GCF_002814215.2 Seriola lalandi dorsalis | reverse complement strand
GGGAAGATCAGCCAAGCTGACAATCTGTTTCTAAATATCCTGACAAGTGAGTCTCATTTCTATGAAAACTCTTTCATTAAACTCTGACTCTGTTTTCATGAAAACAATTGACATGAAATGCAGTGTCACAAATGACTGCAAATGACAAGTGATTTAAATGTCAAGTTTCTGATGAATTCTCTCGACAGGTTTCCTTTTAATTTTATTTCCTTGTTGAGTTCTTGTTGTTGAGTGTTGAAACACCATTGAAAGGTCTTGATCCATCAGGTTCAGCCCACTGTCATATCTTTAGTCACATGTTAAATCTGTTTCATGAGGAAAATCCCTCAGTAAAACAAGAACAAAAG
>NW_019496976.1:0-347 GCF_002814215.2 Seriola lalandi dorsalis | reverse complement strand
AAAGTACATTGAAACGGTCCAAGGAGTGAAGGTGCTGGCTCTCACAATAAATTGTGACACTTTCTGCTGCTCATAGTTTGTCATATTCAGATTTAAATGTCCAGAGCAAAATAAAACTCAGGTTGTGTGGAAACATTAACATATTGTATGGGAACTGACCACAGGCACTTCAATCTGCTATGCCGACTGGGTTACTGGTCAGACTAGCAGCCGAACTGTCACGACATTTGGTATTAACACTCAAGGAATCTTTTTTAATTTTTTTTATTGGGAAAGACAAATTGTATATCACACATTTTGACCACCGCCACCCACCCACCCATCCACCCATCCCATCCCATCCCATC
>NW_019496975.1:0-347 GCF_002814215.2 Seriola lalandi dorsalis | reverse complement strand
TTATATGGAAAAACTTTTTGTCCTTGTATAAAAGTTTCGTGAATAGTTTGACATTTTGGAAAATACTATTATTTGCTTTCTGGCTAAGAGTTCGATACGAAGATTGGTAGAAGCTGGAGCCAGGAGAGTTAGCTTAGCTTAGCGTAAAGACTGGAAACAAGGGGAAACAGCTAGCCTGGCTCTGTCCAGAAGGTAAAGGGATCTGCCTACCACCCACTTCTAAAGCTCCATAATTAATTTATATTATCATACTATTTATCTTGTTTGTTTCATTATCACATCATGCTAAGCTAACCGTCTCTGGGTTCCACCTTCATATTTAACAATAATATATCGTCTCATCTAAC
>NW_019496974.1:0-347 GCF_002814215.2 Seriola lalandi dorsalis | reverse complement strand
ATATGCAGATGCACTATGGGAATAAGGCAAGCTAACGTCTTGATGCCACGTACCTCAGCACACCTTCAGAGCTCTTGTGGAGTCCATGCCTCTACAGGTCAGAGCTGTTTTGGCGACAAAAGGGCGACCTACACAATATTGGGCAGGTGGTTAAATTTGTTATGGCTGATTGGTGTAAGTGTCTACCTTTTATTGCATTATCCCAACACTGTTGCCGCTGTTGATTTACCTTTTTCCGCACTATGCCCTTTCCCTCTGATTTTGATCATGTAATACTGACCTCAACATAAAGCAAATTCTGATGACTCCTAGCTGTACCTGTTTTTTTTAAAGTATATATATTTTTT
>NW_019496972.1:0-347 GCF_002814215.2 Seriola lalandi dorsalis | reverse complement strand
AAGACAAGAGGAGACACCATGAAGAGATGAAGACAGAGGGAGGAAGAGAAGGTGATCCCTGTGTTAAAGGATCTGTTGTATTTGACTTAAAGTGAGTCAACTTGTAAAACTGTATTAGAAGAATTATGAGGGAACAGTCGTGATGTTTCAAACAACACTACAAACGTTTCATAACTATCACATGGACATAAACTGACTTTTCTTTAAAATCAGATGAGCTAACTGGACACAAGGAAATGTGAGCAAACAATCAGAATCTCCACAGAATGAGAAGAAGTTTAGTTTACAACAAAACAATCTCATAAAGAAATGTACTCATCAACAGAGACTGGATTTCTCGCACGCAC
>NW_019496971.1:0-347 GCF_002814215.2 Seriola lalandi dorsalis | reverse complement strand
CACACACACACACACACACACACACACACACACACGGGCACACACACACACACAAACGCACGCACAAACCACCCAGAAAAGAAACTGGAGTTGCAGAGGCACAAGTCATTCATCTTTTTTGTTCTGTTCCTTCATGTATAGTACAAAATGCATACAGCAGTGATTTTTTTATATTTCCGCATGAAGCCTCACAATATGGGAAACCTTGTAGCGGCATGTCTCGCTCATTCATTCAACTCTGGGTGTCTATGTTTAAAGCAGGGCAAGTGAGAAAGAGCAAGAGGAGATGCTGGTCTGTATCTATCAGTGTGTCTGTGTGTGTGCGTGTGTGTGCGTGTGTGTGCGTG
>NW_019496970.1:0-347 GCF_002814215.2 Seriola lalandi dorsalis | reverse complement strand
GTACTTCATGAGTCATTGTAGGTTTTATATTCATTCTTTGGATGACTGGGAAACAGGATTAAATTTTAGTTTCAAACTGAATTTGTTGAGGAGGAACTCTGGAGCAGCTGAAACAATAAGCAGCTGCTATTTTTTGATTTCCCTGTTATTCATTTACTGGAAGTGCGATCAGTTTGCTCTGTTTTCTCTCCCCCCTGCTGCTAAAGTTTTTCTTGAAACTTGTGTGTTTTCATTGGACAAAATCTTCCTAAATGCAGCCAGTTGCTCTTTCTACAGTGAGCATGCACAGATCGTGGTGTGTGTCCATGAGTTAACGCAGAGTTCTCCCGGCAGGCGGAGCCGGTGCA
>NW_019496969.1:0-347 GCF_002814215.2 Seriola lalandi dorsalis | reverse complement strand
CATAGTATAGTAAGGCATAAAAAGTCATAGTATAGTAAGACATAAAAAGTCATAAAAAAGTGATAATAAAATAAGGCATAAAAAGTCATAAAAAAGTCATAATAAAATAAGGCATAAAAAGTCATAAAAAAGTCATAGTATAGCAAGGCATAAAAATTCATAGTATAGTAAAAGATAAGAAGTCATAAAAAAATCATAGTTTAGTAAGGCATAAAAAGTAATAAAAACGTCAGTATAGTAAGGCATAAAAATTCATAGTATAGTAAAAGATAAGAAGTCATAAAAAAGTCATAGTTTAGTAAGGCATAAAATGTCAAAAAACAACATAGTATAGCAACGCATAAAAA
>NW_019496968.1:0-420 GCF_002814215.2 Seriola lalandi dorsalis | reverse complement strand
AGAAATGCTGCAAGAAGTCGTCAGGGTCAAACTCCGATCAACCAACAAAGCAATCAGCAAATCAATCAATCAACGACATTTTCCCGCTCCCCCCTGAGGGATCCTGAGGTGTTCCCAGGCCAGGTGAAAGATATAATGTCTGCTTTACCTGCGGTCACCTGCCGGTTGGAAGGAGTCCTGGAGGATCTGAACTAGACGCCCGAACGAGCTCACTCCCACCTGTCACTCAAAGAGGCCACGCCCCTCAATCCTCCATAACTATAGTCCTTAATAAAGTGTAAACAGGTGAGTTATATAAACAGGTGAGTTATATAAACAGGTGAGTTATATAAACAGGTGAGTTATATAAACAGGTGTCATGAAGGAGGAAATTAGCTCTAGAGATCAAAACAGTTTTTGTACCAGGCTGTAAACATGTTT
>NW_019496967.1:0-347 GCF_002814215.2 Seriola lalandi dorsalis | reverse complement strand
GGGGGGAGGGGGTCAATCTGTGATCAATCGACAGCATCCTGCATTAAAATGCTTGCTGGTTGTCATGGTGACAGCTCAGTCTCACAGTATCTTCCATCCTCTCTCTGTCTCTGTCTCCCTCTCTCTGTAGAGACTCAGGTTACACTGCCTGTCAATCAGAGATCACACACACACGTGACCTCTGACCTCTGACTGTTTGTTGTTGAAGTCATACACCTGTCTGAAACTACACTCTGTTATTTCCTGTTGTGTTGTTTTAATCATGTAGTGAGCTTGGCCAATCAGGAGCCGGATATGTCCAATGTGACAAGCTGGGACCTGAATCATCATGCCGAGGACCGACTGCC
>NW_019496966.1:0-490 GCF_002814215.2 Seriola lalandi dorsalis | reverse complement strand
TATCAAAAAACATCACAAGATTATAAAGTCTGAAACCAGGGTTTGAACCCTTGACCTTCACAGTGTGAGGGAATAGTCCTAACCATCGCACCACGGTGCTG
This sequence comes from Seriola lalandi dorsalis, assembly GCF_002814215.2. Taxonomy (NCBI): domain Eukaryota; kingdom Metazoa; phylum Chordata; class Actinopteri; order Carangiformes; family Carangidae; genus Seriola; species Seriola lalandi. The sequence goes on along the minus strand of NW_019496966.1, from coordinate 389 downwards.
CTGCATTACAAAGTCATTGTATAGCAAGATATATGAAATATCAGTATACTACTCCTTGAAATATTATAGAACATCATTGTATAGTATTGCGTGAAAATTCCCAAAAAACGTCATAATATAGTCAGGCACAAAACGTCACAGTATAGTAAGGCAAAGAAAAGCAAAAAAATACGTATTATAGTAGAGCATAAAAATGGCAAAAAACGTCATAGTATAGTATGGCATAAAATTTCAAAAAACGTCATAGTATAATAAGGCATAAAAATGGCAAAAAATGTCATAGTATAGTCAGGCACAAAACGTCACAGTATAGTAAGGCATAAAAATGCCCAAAAAATTCATATTATAGTAGAGCATAAAAATGGCAAAAAACGTCATAGTATAGTATG
>NW_019496965.1:0-469 GCF_002814215.2 Seriola lalandi dorsalis | reverse complement strand
AGTCATAAAAACGACATAGTATAGTAAGGCACAAAAAGTCATAGTATAGTAAGGCATAAAAAAGTCATAGTATGGTAAGGTATAAAAAGTCATAAAAACGACATAGTATAGTAAGGCATAAAAAGTCATAAAATCGTTATAGTATAGTAAGGCATAAGAAGTCATAGTATAGTAAGGCATAAAAAGTCATAAAATCATCATAGTATAGTAAGGCATAAAAAGTCATAGTATAATAATGCATGAAAAGTCATAAAATCGTCATACTATACTAAGGCATAAAAAGTCATAGTACAGTAAGGCATAAAATGTCATAAAATCATCATAGTATAGTAAGACATAAAAACGTCATAGTATAGTAAGGCATAAAAATGACATAGTATACTAAGGCATTAAAACATCGTAGTATAGTAAGGCATAAAAAGTCATAAAAACGTCATAGTATAGTAAGGAATAAAATGTAATAAAATCA
>NW_019496964.1:0-347 GCF_002814215.2 Seriola lalandi dorsalis | reverse complement strand
GTCTCTGGCCCGGACCTGGACCTTTTTCCCTCCAACAGCTTCCTGAATATATTGTGTATATCTACCTGCCTGTCTCTGTCTGTGTACCTGTAAACCTGTCTATGTGTGTGTGTGTGTGTGTGTGTGTGTGTGTGTGTGTGTGTGTTTGTCTATCTATCTGTCTGTCTGTGTACCTGTCTGTTACTGTCTGCCTGTTTTTGTTTGTGTACTTCTTTACTTGTCTGTGTGTGTGTGTGTGTGTGTGTGTGTGTGTATATTTGAGTCTCTGGTCTTGTGTGTGTGTGTGTGTGTGTGTGTGTTTGTGTGTAAAAGAGATAGAGTCTGGCTGTTGAAGACACAGAGTTCAT
>NW_019496963.1:0-347 GCF_002814215.2 Seriola lalandi dorsalis | reverse complement strand
AGCGCGACGCCTCAGTCTGACTGTTATCAGTGTGAAGCAGCTGCAGTTTGGGCACGTTATCATCTTTCATGTTTTCATCTTTCATGTTATCATCTTTCATGTTATCATCTTTCATGTTATCATCTTTCATGTTATCATCTTTCATGTTTTCATCTTTCATGTTTTCATGTTTCATGTTTTCATGTTTGTTCAGTGATGCCTCAGAACGACACAGTTTGTGTCTGGGAGTTCAGATTCTGACTGAAATGAGAGGAGCAGCGTTTTGTGCGTCAAGAAGAAGAAGAAGAAGAAGAAGAAGAAGGTGATGGAGCTCCAGATTCTGACCATGTGACGGTCCCGTATGTTTC
>NW_019496962.1:0-347 GCF_002814215.2 Seriola lalandi dorsalis | reverse complement strand
ATAACCATAACCATAACTATATAACTATAACCATAACCATAACTATAACCATAACCATAACCATAACTATAACTATAACTATAACCATAACTATAACCATAACTATAACCATAACCATAACTATAACCATAACCATAACCATAACTATAACTATAACCATAACCATAACTATAACCATAACCATAACTATAACCATAACCATAACCATAACCATAACTATAACTATAACTATAACTATAACAATAACCATAACTATAACCATAACTATAACTATAATCACTGCTCATCCATCACCAAACCTTAAACCAGGTCTGGAGTCATTTGCTTTATAGGAACTTGTTTTCATC
>NW_019496961.1:0-347 GCF_002814215.2 Seriola lalandi dorsalis | reverse complement strand
GTGAGAGAGAGTCAGTCAGTCAGTCAGTCAGTGAGAGCTAGCGAGTGGGGCATGGAGGGGATGAGCGAATTAATGCTCCACTCACAGCTCTACAGTGAAATCAGGTTTTATCCAGTTGAAATAGTAAAATATTGCCGGTTCATTATAAACTGTGTTGGGACTAATCAGACTGTGACGGAGGACGTCAGTAGAGGAGCTGGTCCTTCAGTGTGGTCCAGGACACATTCCCGTTCACATGCTTAAAAGAAAGTGTCCACATGTGGTCCAGAGTCCGGACCACCTCCGAATGTGGTCTGAGTGATCAGACTTCAAATGTGTCCTCAGTGTGTCTTGGGTGTGTTCACACC
>NW_019496960.1:0-347 GCF_002814215.2 Seriola lalandi dorsalis | reverse complement strand
CTTGTGTGATGTTTAGATAGTTTTTGTAGCTATTTTAAACCCCCACATGTTGGAGTTTATGTCTCTGCTGTAGCGGAAAGACGCAGCAAAGACGAACAACCGTGCTGTTCTTCTTCTCTGGCACGAATGTGCGGCAGACTGTAGTTGTGTGTTGATAACAGGCGACGTGAGAGAAATTCTTCGTTCTTTTGAGAGTTGCTAGCTCTCTGAAGAATTACAGACGCGGTGTGATGAATAGGATCTTGTTTAATTCATGCAGCATGGAGAGAAAACCCTCACACTAAAGACTTACAGGGTCTCTCACAGTCAGGTAAACAGTCAGGTAAACAGTCAGGTAAACAGTCAGG
>NW_019496959.1:0-461 GCF_002814215.2 Seriola lalandi dorsalis | reverse complement strand
GTTTTATTCCTCAACATACTATGATGTTTTTATGACCGTTTATGCCTTAAAATACTATGATGTATTTTTGAAATTTTTTGCCATACTATACTATGACGTTTTTTGACATTTTTATGCCATATTGTACTGTGAAGTTTTTTGGCATTTTTATAGCTTACTATACTATATTGTTTTATTCCTCAACATACTATGATGTTTTTATGACCGTTTATGCCTAAAAATACTATGATTTTTTTTGATATTTTTTGCCATAGTATACTATGACGTTTTTTGACATTTTTATGCCATATTGTACTGTGAGGTTTTTTGGCATTTTTATAGCTTACTACACTATGTGAGTTGATTCCTTATCATTCTATGATGTTTTTATGACCATTTATGCCTTAAAATACTATGACGCTTTTTGACATTTTTGTGTCATATTGTACTGTGATATTTTTTGGCATTTTTATGCCTTACTA
>NW_019496958.1:0-553 GCF_002814215.2 Seriola lalandi dorsalis | reverse complement strand
TCAAGTCTTCACATTATAAACTCTGTAGGCGAATTAAAAGAAGATGTTTCAAGTGGAAGCACCATATAGAAACAATGGTATAATCCAAGCATTCACTGGATTAGGCTCAATCCATGTAACCACTTTCTTGTGAACTGACTCTTCGTAATGTTACACACTGTGATCTGTCTAGAGCGCTCACCATCAAGTTTGTAATTGTAGTTGTCTGTGACGTGAGTCAAACCCCATTTAATTTCATGGATATGAATCTTTGGATCAAACTACGGTGAAGTTTGCACCCTGACTGCATTCCCTCTGTTTTTGCAGAGAGTGTGCTTAATGCCGTTCTCAAATGTGATAAATTGTGCGTTTGGAAAGTTCCCTATCCTCACTGGTTTGCTGGTAGTGTTATCACCAAGTTACCAAGTTTGCAACTTAAATTCAGAGTCCTTATACGTGTGGTTTACTGCTTATTCATGTATAAAGTTGAGGTTTGGACTTCAGATCGGTTTTGCTTCAAGATAAAATCATCTTGAAGCCTGGGTAGCTCAGTCGGTAGAGCATCAGACTTTTA
>NW_019496957.1:0-347 GCF_002814215.2 Seriola lalandi dorsalis | reverse complement strand
CTGTGAGGATGTTCTCTGGTGAACATGACGGCTCAGAGAACCCAGGATCATCAGGAGAGGACATGTTTACACTTCCTGGTTGAGTTTAGAGCAGAAACACTGAGGAATGAGAAAATATCTAAACACCACTCATTTACAGGGCTGAGCTCTGAGGACCGCATCACCTGCAGACCCCTCCTGCACATAAAGCCATTCCCAGCCAATGAGAGGTGAGAGATTTGTTACCTTGTCTCGTTGAGTGATGTCAGTCTCACCTGGAGGCCAGAGGGTTAGGGTTAGGCAGCAGCTTCCGCAGGATCGTCGTCTTCAGTAACAAACTGCGGCGCTAAAACACAAACAACAACACA
>NW_019496956.1:0-347 GCF_002814215.2 Seriola lalandi dorsalis | reverse complement strand
CGAATCATCAGGATTTACATCATTTGAATGTAAACAGATTTACAGACATGGGAGAGCTGGATCAGCAGAGGCAGGCAGACAATCAAATGATTTAATGGAGAGACCACAAACTTGCAAGTGATGCATGCAGGCAGATAAACAGGAAAACAGGTGAGCACATCAACCGGAGCGAAATGGGCAGGAACAGAACACCAAAGTCCAGAAACTCACAGGAACACATGAGCGCAGCAAAGACAAAGATGAGATGACAATAGGTGTGTTCGACTTTATGTGGCACTGCACAGCATCGACTTGACGTGATGCGTGCTGGACCATGCTGAACCACCTCTGTGACGACAGCACTTTTG
>NW_019496955.1:0-347 GCF_002814215.2 Seriola lalandi dorsalis | reverse complement strand
CTTTATCATGGAGAAAAGAAGAAAAAGCAACTTTTCACTGTTTAAAATTTCTTTAATGGTTCAGTTGGTATAGGATTTGGAAGCATTAAGTCAAGACATGGTCAGCAGCCATACAAAACAAAACCAACTAATCAATGAGAGGAAAATAAAGTACAAAGGGAAAAAAAAAACCCTAAAAGAAAAAAAAAAAGAAAAAGAAAAAGAAAAGGACAATTAGGCAACGTCAGGTCATCACAGTAAAAAGATATATCAACCCTAGTCAAACTCAACAGCATGCTGACAATCAAAACTGGTAGCAAGTTCAGTGATGGTCACACACACTTCCAACACACACACATTCACACACA
>NW_019496954.1:0-436 GCF_002814215.2 Seriola lalandi dorsalis | reverse complement strand
ATACTAGGACATTTTACGCCTTACTATACTATGACGATTCTTTTACCTTTTCATGCCTTACTATACTATGACGTTTTTTGACCTTTTTATGCCTTACTATACTATGACATTTTCATACCTTACTATAAGACATTTTTTAGATATTATGTGAAATAATAAAATGACATTTTTGTGACATATATTTATTAAATATCATACAATGACATTTTCATGACATACATTTTCATGATATATTATACAATGACATTTTCAAAGTATACAATGACATTTTCATGATATACATTTTTATGACGTTTTATGCCAATCTATACTATGACGATTTTTGACATTTTTATGCCTTACTATACTGTGACTTTTTTTTACCTTTTTATGCCTTACTATACTATGACTTTTTTTTTACCTTTTTATGCCTTACTATACTATGACATTTTTTCAC
>NW_019496953.1:0-347 GCF_002814215.2 Seriola lalandi dorsalis | reverse complement strand
TATAGTAAGGCATAAAATGTCATAGTATAATAAGGCATAAAAAGGTAAAAAATCGTCATAGTATAGTAAGGTAAAAAAAGGTCAAAAATCATCATAGTATAGTAAGGCATAAAATGTCATAGTATAGTTAGGCATAAAATGTCATAGTATAGTAAGGTATAAAAAGGTGAAAAAATGTCATAGTATAGTAAGGCATAAAAAGGTAAAAAAAAAGTCATAGTATAGTAAGGCATAAAAAGGTAAAAAAAAGTCACAGTATAGTAAGGCATAAAAATGTCAAAAATCGTCATAGTATAGATTGGCATAAAACGTCATAAAAATGTATATCATGAAAATGTCATTGTATA
>NW_019496952.1:0-347 GCF_002814215.2 Seriola lalandi dorsalis | reverse complement strand
ACACACACACACACACACACACACACACACACACACACACACACACACACACACCCTGACAGGGAAATGTGATAGAAGAATAGAGCCAGATGAGGAAGGAATATTTGCCCATATAAGGACAAAAATGTCTAATTCAATAATGTAGTCTGCAGAAGGGGACTGCTGGGGCTAGCAGAGGGATGCTTGGCAGTAATTACTGGAGTACAGACACAAATACACGCTTGCTGAAAGACACACACACAGTCGCACGCGTACACACACACACACAAAGTCGCACACACGCGCGCGCGCGCTCATACACGTATGTGGACGAGCATTAATGGGCACAGACAGACTTCCTGTTCAAT
>NW_019496951.1:0-347 GCF_002814215.2 Seriola lalandi dorsalis | reverse complement strand
TTTTTTTTAAAACAAATATAACTTTGCCTCTCTTTATGCAACACGTTAATTTCATGACGTTAATTTCAATTAATGCCCTTTTTTGCAGTTCTACCATATCTGTAAACTACAGAAGCATGTATACGTTGATTTCTTTAATTATGGGCACAGACACACTTTAAATTAAAGTAAAACAAAACAAAGCAATGAGTCTAAAGGCATCCAAGACTCTAGGTCCTAAGTAAAAAAAAAACATGTTTGTAAAATTATAGTCATAAAATAAATTTGAAATAATTCAACTGATTTTTAAAATTTTTTTATTTGTTCTTCAAACATATATAGTACACAAACCACAGCCTTCAGAACCT
>NW_019496950.1:0-347 GCF_002814215.2 Seriola lalandi dorsalis | reverse complement strand
GATCTCCTTACTATTACTTATTGTTATCCTGCCTCCCTCTTTCTCTGTTGGCTCTCCTGCAACACATTATATGGTGCCCATGACAAATATTAATTATACATGTGAAGCCTCTCATATGTAGGCTAGAGTGCTGCAAGGCCTTCCCTTGTCTTTGCCAAGCAGGGCAGGGCCCGGAGGCAGGAAATCTCAGGCAGGAAACGGTAAAGCTAACCTGTTACGTAATGAAAACACAAACAAAACTCTTAGTACTTTCAATTCAGACTTCTTGATGTGCAGTGCATTTCATTTCTTTCATTATACACTGAGTGCAGTTAGGTGACAACAGACGACATTCTGCTGGGAAATCT
>NW_019496949.1:0-347 GCF_002814215.2 Seriola lalandi dorsalis | reverse complement strand
GCACAGCAGCAGCAGCAGCTCCAAACACGGAAGTTGTTCCATGTTGAGTGTGTTTACAACTGATACTTCGGTGAATCACACAGACTGAATATCACCTGCACTCTCTGACCTGTGTAGGAACCCTCTGAAATAAACAGGAAGTACAGCGCACAGCTGGTCACGTGACCGCCTGTGTTTTGGCGGAGGAGGAGGAACTTGTGGAGGAGGAAGAGGAACAGGTTTGCCCTCAGTGGCGGGAATTAACAGAGTACATTTCCTAAATATGGAACTGAGGAGTAACAAAAGTCATCCCAGACCTTTGACCTTATTAAGACGGTCAGTATACACACACACACACACACACACAC
>NW_019496948.1:0-397 GCF_002814215.2 Seriola lalandi dorsalis | reverse complement strand
CTTCTGATTGGCTGACTGTTTTCTAAGTGATCCAATAAAAATATAGCAGATTTCAGGTAAACACTCAGAGAAACCAAATCCTGCAAGGCTGGAAGGTGGATCTAGGTGGGCAGGGCTTCGTGACTGCTTTTCTGTGACATCACAAAGTTCCAGAAGTCCTGACAGCTGGTTTTAAGGCTCAGGTTTTTGTGTGGGACCAGAGAGTCCACCATCATCACACTGAGGGACCAGAGAGTCCACCATCATCACACTGAGGGACCAGAGAGTCCACCACAGAGTCCACCATCATCACACTGAGGGACCAGAGAGTCCACCATCATCACACTGAGGGACCAGAGAGTCCACCATCATCACACTGAGGGACCAGAGAGTCCACCATCATCACACTGAGGGACCA
>NW_019496947.1:0-347 GCF_002814215.2 Seriola lalandi dorsalis | reverse complement strand
ATAGTAAGGCATAAAAATTTCAAAAAACGTCATAGTATAGTAAGGCATAAAAATGTCATAAAATAATAAGACATAAAAATGTCATAGTATAGTGAGACCTAAAAACGTCATAGGATAGTAAGGCATAAAAATTTCAAAAAACGTCATAGTATAGTAAGGCATAAAAATGTCAAAAACAACATAGCATAATAAGACATAGAACTTCAAAAAAACGTCTTAGTATAGCAAGACCTAAAAAAGTCATAGTATAGTAAGGCAAAAAAAAAGCCAAAAAACGTCATAGGATAGTAAGGCAAAAAAATTTCAAAAAGCATCATAGTATAATAGGGCATAAAAATGTCAAAAAA
>NW_019496946.1:0-538 GCF_002814215.2 Seriola lalandi dorsalis | reverse complement strand
AGTAAAAGCTGCGGTGAAGCCCATTCACTGCAAGACTAATGTAACATATGCTCTGTTTTTTTATTGTCAAAACAAAAAGCCGGAAACGGGTGGTTTACTGTTATTTCTTTTCCTATTTCTAAATTCTAATTTCAAACTAGAAAATTCCAGGGAAATTTTGAGTGCCACGGGGGCTACTGCCTGAGTACATGATTTATTTCCAGTGTTCAAAAGTCACCCTGATCATATTCTTGTTTTGAGAAATGTCTTGATATAAAAGACTCTGATATAAAACAATGTCACATCCCTCCATCATGTATTATGTGGGAAATATCTCATATTCTGTGTTGGTTTTTTTAATAAAACAAGAGGCAACATGTCTTCAAACTGGCATTTAAAGGGTTAAAATCCTGAAAACTAATAAACATTTGATAGGTTTGAGCAGAACTGAAGTGGTTTAAGAGATGTATGCAAAAAAAGCAGAAAGAAATATTGATATATGATGATTTTATAGCATTTTCTTTGTGTGTCCTTTTTTGGACGCGAGGAACCCCAGAGG
>NW_019496945.1:0-549 GCF_002814215.2 Seriola lalandi dorsalis | reverse complement strand
ATACTATGACTTTTTTTGACATTTTTTGCCTTGCTATACTATGACTTTTTTTTTGACTTACTATACTATGACTTTTTTTATATATTTTTTTGCCTCACTATACCTATTACGTTTTTTTGCCTTACTATACCATGACATCTTTATGACTTACAATAATATAATGTCTTTTGACATTTTTTTGCCTTACTATACTATGACGTTTTTTGACATTTTTTGCCTTGCTATACTATGACGTTTTTTGACTTTTTTTTGCCTTACTATACTATGACGTTTTTTGCCTTGCTATACTATGACTTTTTTTTTTTACTTTTTTTTAAACTTACTATATTATGACATTTTTTGCCTTGCTATACTGTGACTTTTTCTTGCCTTGCTATATTATGACGTTTTTTGACATTTCTTGCCTTACTATACCATGACTTTTTTTGACATATTTTGCCTTGCTATACTATGACTTTTTTTACTTTTTTTTTAACTTACTATATTATGACATGTTTTGCCTTGCTATACTGTAACTTTTTCTTGCCTTACTATACTATGACTTTTTTT
>NW_019496944.1:0-1550 GCF_002814215.2 Seriola lalandi dorsalis | reverse complement strand
ATGCATTGATGTTCATGTTGGTTTCTGCCTTGGGAACGACCGTTGTAGCAAAGCTTTTCTTGCTGCTTGATCTCATATATGGTAAATCCTTTTTAGATTTCCTCCCATTTGTGCTTCCAGCAGAATCCTGGATATCCCCAAAGACAGGATCTTGAATGATTCTGGCCTGTTTTTCGATAAACAGAACAAGGACATGGAATTTAGGTCTCTGCTGTGTTCTTTCAGTGATGTCACACACAACAGACCGCCATTTCTCTCGAAGTTTAAATGGGAGTTTGGAAACAAGTCTTTTCATGTTAGATGGTGAGTCCAGCTCTGACATATATGGAAGGTCCTGAACTGCATTACCACAGCCTCTTAGATAGAGGGCGTAGTTATGAAGTGCCTCTCCATAATCTGTACGTATTTGGTTCCAGTTTAAGGCCTTTTCAACATATGCGGATGTGACTTTGAAATCATCGCCGAAGTGATATTTAAGTAGGTGCTTTGCTTCCTCGTAACCAGTCGTGGCGTTCATGTGAAGGCAGCTTTGAACTAGTTCTTTTGGTTGTCCGACAGTATACTGTTCCAGGAAGTACAGTCGATCCTCGTTACTGTTGGTTTTGTCCTCAATGTTGTGCTTAAAAGCCTTCATAAATGGCCTGAAAGTGAGAGGATCACCGTCGAACACCGGAACCTCCCTTCTTGGGAGTTTAGATTCTTTCTGCTGTATCACTAGCAGATCCGCCAAGTCTGTCTGTCTTTGTATAATGTTTGTGAGATCAATGCTCTGAGCTATCTCACTTCTGGGAGTGGATTCACCTCGTCTATGTGGTCCATCAGATACAACAACTCTAGGTGTGTGAGTGTTTGTTGTAGCCCTTGGTGGTTGCTCAGACCCTTTTGTGATTCCAGTTAATGGTGGGTACTGAGTGTGTATCATTTTTTGTAAGGGTGTCTTAGGTATGGTTCCTATCTGTGCAAACTCCAGTTGTGTTAGGCTTCCTTCCGTTTTGTCAGCCGCATTTATTTGTTCCATTTCTTTTCCAGATTCTGATGCTTCATCATCTTCAAATTTCTCCAGAGCCTTTAGCCTCGCATCAGCTGCAGCAATATCTGCTTCCAAGTCCAGGGATTCCATTTTTAAACCCAGCTGATGCTTCTCCATCTCCAGTTCATGTTTCCTTTTGAGAGCTTCAGCTCTGGCCTGCAGAGCAGCTTTGTCTGCAGCAGCCTTCATGCGTGCTGAAACAACAGATGAAGATTTGGAACCTTTTGAACCCTTTGAACCAGTCTGGGAGACACTATCCCCAACATCCACAAGAGTCTGTAGGTCAGGCTGAGGTTTTATCCATTGACCCACTTCAGTTAGAAAAGCATCATAATCAGCCATTTTTGGCTCATACCAGTCCAAAGTTTCATTCATTCTCACATCCTCAGGCAGCAGTTTCTGAACAGATTCATGACACCTTTTAAATTCATCCAGCAGTCTTAGCAATTCATTTGCACCTTCATTAATCTTGTCAACATCAGCACCCTCTTTCATCATTGTTTTTATTTCATTCATTTTC
>NW_019496943.1:0-385 GCF_002814215.2 Seriola lalandi dorsalis | reverse complement strand
GTGTGTGTGTGTGTTAGACTGGTTTGTGGGAGAGTTTTCCATTGGGTTAAGTCCAGTAGTCCAATCTGATGAACTTGGGTCAGTGGAAAAAACAGCTTTGAAAGCAACAGGAGGACGATGGCGATCTATGACAATATGACAAAAAACATCAAAAGACTTTCTGGAAAGATCCATGATTTTCCTGCATCACCACTGTACATAACACATTGTACCAGCCCACACACAAATTTGTGCAGCGAGCGAGCGAGCGAGCGAGCGAGCGAGCGAGCGAGCGAGCCAGACAGACAGACAGACAGACAGACAGACAGACAGACAGACAGACAGACAGACAGACAGACAGACAGACAGACAGACAGACAGACAGACAGACAGACAGACAGACAGA
>NW_019496942.1:0-347 GCF_002814215.2 Seriola lalandi dorsalis | reverse complement strand
AAACTAATTATTATTGTTTATTTATTATAAACTGTTTTTATTATTATTATTATTATTATTATCAACATTGAGCTAATGGACAAATGGATTTCCCCTAGGGGATAAGTAAAGTATCTTTTTCTAGTATTATTTTCTTATGCACCTAATTTTCCATTCAATGCTTACATACAACTTACATAGAACATAGGCGTTAAGCCTGGCCCCAAGATTTGTTTTGCACACAATTCTCTACAATTTAAATTTAAGCACATACTGATTTCATTTATTTCCAACCCTGTGAGGTAGAAATGCTACAGCTTGGCATCCGCATGTGCAAGTGCACAATGTTTACTCTAGAATTGATTACA
>NW_019496941.1:0-347 GCF_002814215.2 Seriola lalandi dorsalis | reverse complement strand
AAACTTTATTTATAACATGGATAATAAATCATCCTTTCCTAATCACAAAAACAAAACAAACAGGATTGAAATGATGAAATAAGATAACATGGAAATAAAAAATGCAAATAGAGAAAGTTGAGCCATTAAAATAATTCAATAGATATAAGGAACTGAGCAAGAGGTCAGAATAAATTATATTCAGACAAAAGTACAGGTTTCTGACATAGGTGCTTTTGACATTTTTATACATTTGTTAAGTAGAAAAAAATCCATATTTAGCCATTATTTTCAGTGCTTTACACTATGGGAGAGGACTTAGTGAAACATTTCTGTATAGACTGTAGAGTTTTGTTATGATGATGTTG
>NW_019496940.1:0-544 GCF_002814215.2 Seriola lalandi dorsalis | reverse complement strand
TTTTGCCATACTATACTATGACGTTTTTTGACATTTTTTTGCCTCACTATACTATGACGTTTTTTGACATTTTTTTGCCATGCTATACTATGACGTGTTTTGATATTTTTTTGCCATACTATACTATGACGTTTTTTGACATTTTTTAGCCTCACTATACTATGACGTTTATATGCCTTACTATACTATGAGGTTTTTTGCCATTTTTTTGCCTTACTATACTATGACGTTTTTTGACATTTTTTTGCTATGCTATACTATGACGTTTTTTGATATTTTTTTGCCATACTTTACTATGACGTTTTTTGACATTTTTTTGCCTTACTATACTATGACGTTTTTTTAAATTTTTTTGCCATACTTTACTATGACGTTTTTTGACATTTTTTTGCCATGCTATACTATGACGTGTTTTGATATTTTTTTGCCATACTATACTATGACGTTTTTTGACATTTTTTAGCCTCACTATACTATGACGTTTATATGCCTTACTATACTATGAGGTTTTTTGCCATTTTTTTTGCCTTACTATACTATGACG
>NW_019496939.1:0-347 GCF_002814215.2 Seriola lalandi dorsalis | reverse complement strand
ACACACACACACACACACACACACACACACACACACACACACACACACACACACAAAACTTTTTGCTGAGTCATTGATGTTTTATTTTGCTGAGTCACCTCCTCTGCTGAAGTCGCTCCTCCTCAGGAACCTTGAAGAGAAACTTTCTCTTGCTGCGAGTTCGAACCATCAACTTCCTGCTGTGGTCCGACGTCTCCGGGATGGTGAGGTCACCCTCTGAAGACAGACAGGTAGAGACGGACAGAGAGACATTAGTTTGTGGGTCCAGGTTCAGGTGTGTGGACGTTCAAGTTCAGGTGTGTGGTCATTACCTGATGAGGTGTTGCTGAAGTAAATCAGACGAGGAG
>NW_019496938.1:0-347 GCF_002814215.2 Seriola lalandi dorsalis | reverse complement strand
TCAGCATGTTACTGTACTTGTGCTGGTATTTTGATGACGGCCATTCTCTCACATCGTAGTGAGGATTTTTCTTTTCTACATTGAGAAGACTTGTCTACATTGAAGGACTTTTCTACATTGTGAGGACATTTCGACATTGAGGGGACTTTTCGACATTGAGGGGACTTTTCGACATTGAGGGGACTTTTCGACATTGAGGGGACTTTTCGACATTGAGGGGACTTTTCGACATTGAGGGGACTTTTCGACATTGAGGGGACTTTTCGACATTGAGGGGACTTTTCGACATTGAGGGGACTTTTCGACATTGAGGGGACTTTTCGACATTGAGGGGACTTTTCGACATT
>NW_019496937.1:0-420 GCF_002814215.2 Seriola lalandi dorsalis | reverse complement strand
TAAAATGTCATTATCGTAAGGCATAAAAAGTCATAGAATAGTAAGGTATAAAATGTCATCCTATAGTAAGGCATAAAATGTCATATTATCGTAAGGCATAAAATGTCATATTATTATAATGCTTAAAATGTCATAGTATAGTAAGGTACAAAATGTCATATTATCATGAGGCAAAAATGTCATCCTATAATAAGGCATAAAATGTCATTGTAAAGTAAAGCATAAAAAGTCATAGCAAGTAAGGCATAAAATTTCATATTATCGTGTGGCATAAAATGTCATAGTATAGTAAGACATAAAATGTCATATTATAGTAAGGTATAAAATGTCATATTATTATAAGGCTCAAAATGTTAAGGTATAAAAACTCATAGTATAGTAAGGTACAAAATGTCATATTATCATGAGGCAAAAATGTCA
>NW_019496936.1:0-471 GCF_002814215.2 Seriola lalandi dorsalis | reverse complement strand
ACAATTAAATAGCGATTTTTTTTTTTTCATTTATTTTAAGAAATATTTTTTTCTCTGCTCCGTAAGTGAATGAATGAAACTCGATCACAGCAGCCTGTCGTTCTTTACGCTGCAGCGAATCTCAAAGTGTTGAACCGCACCGGGTTCAACTGTTACATCCAAACTGAAGGTAAACACACACACACACACACACACACACCCACCTTCTTGACCCTGCGTGTATATGTGTGTGTTGTCGATGTACTTTGAGGTGTTTCCTCTCGCATGTCTTCCTGCTCTTCGTCTCATGTGGATGTTTTTCAGAGCACTTCCAGGTCACTGCCACCGAAAACACTTTGCCGCTTTGATCTCCGCCCTTCGACGCCGCCGTGCGCCCGCTGAAATCTGTGTTTGTGCACGGCAGGAGCAGCATGAGTTTTCAGACACTGCAAAAAATCCCACTTATCCTCCGCTGCACACACACACACACAC
>NW_019496935.1:0-347 GCF_002814215.2 Seriola lalandi dorsalis | reverse complement strand
CCCGTTTTCCCTCCATTCTCATCATCCTCTCATCTCTTCTCCTTCTTTCTCCATCTGTCTATTCTTGATGTTTCCTTCTGCCTCTCTCCTCCCTCCTCCTCCTCCCTCCTCCTCCTCTCTCCTCGTCTCTCCTCGTCTCTCCTCCTCTCTCCTCGTCTCTCCTCTGTGTGAAGTGGTTGCTGTTTGTTTGAAGTCAGGACTTATTGAGCTCAGGTCTGGAGAGGCACAGCTACATCAATACTACACCTACACACACACACACACACACACAAACACACACACACACACACACACACCTCCTCTTTCTTGCTCTCTTATCCCTTCAATGCTGCCTCTCTCTCTCACAC
>NW_019496933.1:0-347 GCF_002814215.2 Seriola lalandi dorsalis | reverse complement strand
AAAATGCTAGAAAGTGGACCTTGAGTTGACTATTAAAGATTATTTAACAGTGCACCTGTACAAAAATATAAACGTGACATAACACTGTAAACAAATGCATTTCATTCAGGTGATTAATTTCAGAATGTAAAATGTAATAAAAATTTTAGAATAAAAGATGTAGAAACATATAAAAAGGTGAACATATGACAAAAAAATCATCAATCATAGATTTAAATTTGAAAATTTGAATATGATGTATATAAATATAAATAATTTAATGCTGGGTGGCCCTCTGGCAAATTTGTATTTCAATATCAAATGTGTCTTCCTATATGTACTGTATGTTAAAACTTATCAATTAAGTG
>NW_019496932.1:0-347 GCF_002814215.2 Seriola lalandi dorsalis | reverse complement strand
ATTATTATTTTCATTATCAGTGAATCGGAGAATAATTTTTCAATTAATTGAAATTGCTTGGTCTACGAAATAGAAAGAAAGGCACATCACATTCCCAGAGTGTCTTCAAATTGCAGCAACAGTCCAAAACCCAAAGACATTTAAATTGAATAAATATTAAAACAGAAAAAAAAAAAAAAATCCTCAGATTTGAGTCGCTACAGCTGGTGAATATTTGGCATTTTTGTATTTCAAATTTACAAATCTATCAATTATTTCAGTACAATCCCATGTGATAAGTGTGATCAGCTTTCCAATCAAGCTGAATATGCCAGGCTGCATAAAAGCAGAACGCAACATACTGAAAA
>NW_019496931.1:0-421 GCF_002814215.2 Seriola lalandi dorsalis | reverse complement strand
TGCAAGAAGAGTTTCCCTTAAGGAGCAATTAAGTCAAGAGTTCATAAATATTGTTTTCTGACATTACGTTCATAAAAAAAAAAAAAAAAAAAAAAAACATTTAGTCACAAGCTCGCACTATTGTTGGCTGAACCACAACAGCGGAGCCAGCCCTATAAACGTGAATGTCTGTCGCTGACTGAGTGACTGAGTGATGAAGTTACACCAGGGGTCAGTTGAATTTCTGATTCTGATTTCTGATTCTGAATGCAGTGTGACTTGAGTGCCGAGGTTACACCACTGGTTGGCCGGCCAAGTGGTGGGAGTTTCCCCATTGGCCGCTCTTTCAAAAATGAATATGTGTGAACAGTTTCTATTATGTCATTTGGGGTGGGGGGCCATTTTAGATATTTTCCATAGAAGAGAGTGGGCAGTTCCGCCC
>NW_019496930.1:0-347 GCF_002814215.2 Seriola lalandi dorsalis | reverse complement strand
TGTGACTGATCAGAAACAACATGGAAACAACATATTGATTATAGCAAAGAAAAAACATCCAAGTCAAAAGCAATTGTGTACAAATCCAGGGATATATGAAGTTACAGGCTTTGTATTGAATCTACTGCTCACTTCTACTTCCTGTATAACGTACTGTGTGGAAGTAAAACAAGTCTCAGCACAAACACCAGCCATATATCTTTAATAAGGCCGGTTACTGTGATCACACGGATCCACTGTTTCTAATGATTTCCTTTATTATAATAAAATAATAATTCAAAGTCACTCCAGATCAAATGAGGCCTGAGAGGAGAGTTCACTGGACAGAAAGATAAAGAACAAGGGAT
>NW_019496929.1:0-347 GCF_002814215.2 Seriola lalandi dorsalis | reverse complement strand
ACATACACATGAATCAACATGGGTGGAAATCATTTAAAAGTAAATAATTTAAGTAATAATTCTATAATTCTAATAAAATTAACTGATGTTTCAGTCTCAACAGACAACATTTGATTATAGAGAATCACAGACCTCATTACAGGGAATGTGGGAACTTTGCATTTATTATTATTATTATTATTATTATTATTATTATTATTATTATTATTATAACTATTTCTCTTGTTATTATTATCATTGTTGTTGTTGTTGTTGTTGTGTCAGTCTGAAGTGTCTGTTAAATCCGATGCAGTGTTTAGTGTCTTGTGTGTGTGGACGATGAAGTTGAAGTGTGTGTGTGTGTGTGT
>NW_019496928.1:0-534 GCF_002814215.2 Seriola lalandi dorsalis | reverse complement strand
CACTCGTTGCATTTGCTGTGAATGAGAAAATCACACATGCAACTAAATTTGAAAAAGTGAATTTAAAGTGGAAGCTTTCCTGACTCGTAGCGCGGAGGCAAAAAGCAGCGAAATGCAAAGATAATTGATGGTTTCCTCGGAGGGAGCAGATGAATATTTGAGTGAGGAGAGAAGAGGCAGCATCTTGTGTGTTGGTGTTGATTCATCCGAAGCCCAAAAGGAGAGAGAGAGAGAGAGAGAGAGAGAGAGAGAGAGTGTGGGGGCTGCCAGGTCAAGTCGTGGCCACAGCTGCATTATTAACAGAAGGTCAGCTGTCAGCACACGTCCGCAGGGCTCACATCAAGCAGCTCACTCCATCCTGCACCTCTGGCTGACATGTTTGTAACCTTGTAGGCCATTTAATGAAGGGTCGCAGGCCCTCTCCTTTTACTTTCTGCTCCTTTCTTCTTGTTCCAATAAAACAGAGCCAGACCAGAGGAAGCAAATAATCCACAGAGCATCTGGGACTTTTATTACCTTGCTGTAAAAAAAAAA
>NW_019496927.1:0-348 GCF_002814215.2 Seriola lalandi dorsalis | reverse complement strand
GATCGAAAACCAGAAAAATTACCAGGGATTTAGACGTTGGAGGAGACGGGGAGGGAAAAAAAAAGAAAAGAAGAGGAAAGGATGGAGGGATCGGGTGATGAAATGATGGAGGAGCTGGGGGTGAAACGAGGGCAGGGAGAAACTTATGTGTGGGCCCGAGCGGTGAGCCCATGAAAGTTGATATACAGTGACAATATCGTTGGGGAATTAGATGCCATCGGGACGAGAGAGTGAGCGATGGAGGGGGATGGGAGAGAGAGAGAGAGAGGGGGAGAGAGGGGGAATATATCAGGAATGATGTGTCATGAGAAGGGAAGAGAGGAGGGGGTGAGAGGGATGGGGGGATAT
>NW_019496926.1:0-348 GCF_002814215.2 Seriola lalandi dorsalis | reverse complement strand
TAATTGTGAGGACAAATATGGTTAAAAACCATTATTGTGAGGTCATTTTGGCCGGTCCTGACAACTTCAAAGGACTGTTCGAAGGTCAAGCTTTGGCAGTTCCCAGCACCACTCACGCTCATACATTTAAAGACACACAAACAACATCACCACCATATGGATATTAACTGTATAAGTGTCTCAACCTACACAGGAGGCTCTATGGTAAACAGCTCTACTGCCACACACAACAATACACACACACACATTGACAGACACACACAAACAACATCTTACTTTTTTGATATTCACCTTCAAAATAAGAGTCTCAACCAGGTAAAAAGAACTTACTGGAGGTTCTGTTGGGCA
>NW_019496925.1:0-348 GCF_002814215.2 Seriola lalandi dorsalis | reverse complement strand
TCCCTCCTTCCCTCCATCTGCAGGTGTGTTGTTGTTTGTTAGCTCTCTGGCTACAAAATGGCGGCCTCCCTGTAAAGATCAAGTGGCAAACTGCCGTGACATCACCCATTGGTTTGTGAACTGCCATTTTGAAGCCTCGAGTTTGGGTTACTGGACATCGCCATCTTGGTTTTTTTGGCTCCAGAAGAAACCATATTAGGATGAGTGGGGGGAGCTGGGGAGGAGGGAGGGGTGGATCTGACCTGTGTCCCCGAGGACACCAAGTACACCCACCCGCATCAGCAACCTGACAGCAACAGGCTCCTGGCTGAGCCGTGCGAAGATGCTGCTAACACGGTTAGCTGTCAC
>NW_019496924.1:0-348 GCF_002814215.2 Seriola lalandi dorsalis | reverse complement strand
TGTGTGTGTGTGTGTGTGTGTGTGTGTGTGTGTGTGTGTGTGTGTGTGTGGATCCTTCAGTCTCTCTGTTATAATCACAGGGGGCGTATCAGAGATGGAGGATATCGTAGTTCTTGTTTTACCTCTTTCCTCACCTCAGTGTGTGGGCACGTGTGCGTGCGTCTGTGTGTGTGTGTGTGTGTGTGCAGGCTCTGGAGGATCGGGTGACGGAGATAACGCCTTCAGCTCTCTCCTTCGTCGACTCTGAGACTCCCAGCGAGAAGCTCATCTACAACATCACCAAACCCCTGCTGCCAGGACAAGGTCAGTTTCACACACACACACACACACACACACACACACACACAC
>NW_019496923.1:0-348 GCF_002814215.2 Seriola lalandi dorsalis | reverse complement strand
GTGACCCGCTGCACTTTATATTCCTCTATAGAATAATACAAACAGCCTGCACACAGCCTGTGTGTGTGTGTGTATGTGTGTATGTCGCACACTGTGAAGCTGTTAGCATCCTGGTTCTCAGGTTTCAGGTGCGTACTTGTGTGTGTGTGTGTGTGTGTCACGTTCAGGTGTAACAGTCTCACTGAGGGGAAGTTAGGTGATTTTCACCTGAAATGAGATGATTAGTGAATCTGAATGGTAGATAATGGACACGTCACACTGTGTGTGTGTGAGTGTGTGTGTGTGTGTGTGTGTGTGTGTGTGTGTGTGTGAGAGAGAGAGAGAGAGAGAGAGAGAGAGAGACTGGGT
>NW_019496922.1:0-486 GCF_002814215.2 Seriola lalandi dorsalis | reverse complement strand
AGTGTAAAGATACTGTCATTTAGATTGAGCACTTTGTGGTGATGTTCCACATATGGCACATACACAAGTTTTGAAGATGACAAGACTATGTGCAAAAGCATTTCACATTATCCTGAGTTGACCAATATAAGAGTTATGAGTTTGAGTTAACAGCATCAGATCAGAAAACAGTCAAATGTCTTGAAAATATATTTTCGTCCAACTATACTAAAATAAAACTGAGACATTTTGTAATAAGGACCTGTCCCTTAGATAAACCTGGTTCTCCTTGCAGTGTGTGTGTGTGTGTGTGTGTGTGTGTGTGTGTGTGTGTGTGGATGTTAAGAGGTGCTGCACAGAGAGGTGAGTGTGGTCTACTGTGTGATAGGGTGGGACAGAGGGCTTCGCCTGGAGCAAAGCTATGATTAATGGACACACACACACACACACACACACACCATCATCCGTCCTCTCTGTCCCATACTTGGGTCATGTCTTTTTAACCCC
>NW_019496921.1:0-348 GCF_002814215.2 Seriola lalandi dorsalis | reverse complement strand
ACACACACACACACACACACACTGAGTCACACACGCCAGTGAATTTCCTAACGGCTGTGTTTTAAAGGACAAGGCCGGTGGGAGAGTCAGTGAGCAAGAATCAATGAGGACTTGGGACTCCCTGTGTGTCTGTGAGACTGAGAGCTACATGCACTCGTGTGTGTGTGTGTGTGTGTGTGTGTGTGTGTGTGTGTGTGTATGTCTTTCGGTATGCTACTGTGTAGTTTTGTGTGGAACCTGAATGTACCACAGCGTTACTTTGTCATTTTTTTTTAATTTTTTTGACTCAGCGTTGTTGGTTCTGCAAATCCAATGATCACTTTTTGTTCTGTTTTGGTCTCCACCATC
>NW_019496920.1:0-348 GCF_002814215.2 Seriola lalandi dorsalis | reverse complement strand
GTTTTGGAAAGAGACTAAAATCATTGGAGCTTTAACTCCCTGTTGACGTATGAAAATAGCTCGAGCGCGACTGTGTTACTAATAATTGAGATGAGCTAATACATGTGGGAACGTTAGTTACTGACACTCGCAGAAAAAAAACATTTACAAATAAGGGAGAGGTGACGAACTCTCATTCATCTTCACGTGAACGGCAAAGAAAACAATCTAATATGCATCTTTATGGATGTGCCCCGATTCAAAAACGAAATGATCTGTCAGGGCTTTGCATGCACACACACACAAATGCACACACACACACACACACACACACACACACACACACACACACACACACACACACACACA
>NW_019496919.1:0-348 GCF_002814215.2 Seriola lalandi dorsalis | reverse complement strand
CTAATAAAATAACATATAATATAACACTATAATAAAAACGCACTCCAGATAATAGATGGTGGATTAATGGACATAGCCTAAAAGATTTCCAACATTTTTTGCTTTAAAGTTTGAAGTAAATTTTGATTCTGATTCACTCTTTTATATTGTTGATGGTAGACATGCGTAAGTTCTCTTGGGTCTACTGTGTATTGTTCTTGGCCCAGAAAAAGATCGATGTTTGAATTATTATTGGTAAGTATTAGTGACCACTTTCCCACAGCGAAAGACTTTTGAACCCTACTGTATTTATTGTGTTTATAGACAAACATCAGGTGATACTATACATTCAACTGTTAAGGAGATCAA
>NW_019496918.1:0-348 GCF_002814215.2 Seriola lalandi dorsalis | reverse complement strand
CTGACAGCAAGCACATTACCATGTTAAACAGCCTGGAACTGCATTTTAAATTCCGCCCCTACAGGCGCAGCCATAGCTTCTTCTTTAAACTGAGTGATGCAGGCGCTGACTGCCAACACATATGACAACACAAGGAAATAAAATGTGTATACCATGTCACTCTCATTAGCATTTCATGTCAAGGTAGTATTATAGCAACATTTGCACTCACATTGCACATTGATTGGTGCCCTGCTAATGTGAAAACATCAAGGGCGAAGCCAGACTATTTGTCTCTTGTCTCTACTGACTGGGAGGGTATGTGAGTGTGTGTGTGTGTGTGTGTGTGTGTGTGTGTGTGAAGAGAGT
>NW_019496917.1:0-348 GCF_002814215.2 Seriola lalandi dorsalis | reverse complement strand
ACAGGCCTCTGTGTGAGTGCCAGTGCAGGACCAGACCCAAACCATGTCTCCGTCCGTGGTTTGTTTGTCTTGGTGTTTGTGGTCGCATTAGTTTGTACAAAAACATCAACAGCTTCCAAACCGAACCACTCACAGGTCGGGTTTCTGTCCCACAGTCTGATCTGTTCACTTCCTGTTTCCTGTTTACTCTCCGTTTGATTGGTTTTTCTATCAGCCACAGTCCACACACCCCTCCACATTCCTCTTTCACATGCCAGTTTGGTAAGTGATTTGTATGTGGTTGGATGAGCTCCACACACACACACACACACATACACAGACACACACACACACACACACACACACACA
>NW_019496916.1:0-348 GCF_002814215.2 Seriola lalandi dorsalis | reverse complement strand
AAATAACTAAATAAATGGTGACATATTAAATTACTCTATTATTCAGTTCCTTGAAAAAGAGCCGCAGAAGGACTGAAGCTTATCGGTGTCTTCTTACACTCGTTAAACAGCTGAATTAATTTGCATGAGTTTTATTGTAATCAGATCAGCACTCGAAGGACAAGTTTTATTTAAGGTCGACAGCTTCTGTTTATTTCTCACGTTCACTGTTTTACATCACAGTAGACTGACGTGTTAGTATGTTGAGATATTTGTTTTGTTAGTTGTTTTGAAAGTATAATTCTTATATATAGATTTAAATTTCATTACTTTATATATATATATATATATATATATATATATTTGTCC
>NW_019496915.1:0-348 GCF_002814215.2 Seriola lalandi dorsalis | reverse complement strand
CAAATGTATTATTGTGTAATTGTGTACAGTACATGAGTCTGTTGTTGTTGAGCTCAGTAACTGACAGTCATCAACACACTGAACCGAGTAAATACTGAACACAGTGATGCTTAGAACTGTGTTTTCCTGCAATGCCCTAAAGGCACACACACACACGCACACACACACACAGTAACACAAATCACCTTTTTGCTAACCTCAGGTTCTGAATAAATCACAGACCAATGTTTTGGATCATTTTCTTTTTTTTTAAAAACTAAAATCACTGACCTGCCACCTCCTGCTAGTATATTAATGAAGCTAAAAGAGCAATTAGACTATGCATTAACACAAATATGGAGATTAATT
>NW_019496914.1:0-348 GCF_002814215.2 Seriola lalandi dorsalis | reverse complement strand
TGATTCTAATCTTACACTCAGGAGCTCAACAGAAGAGACATGGCGTGTGTGTGTGTGTGTGTGTGTGTGTGTGTGTGTGTGAGAGAGAGTAATTTCCTGTTATTCTTTCTAACATGAGGCACAGTTGAGGTCACATGAATGATGGGATGATATACAACAGTGTGATTAAAGATGTGCAGCTCGTAGGACCGATGACAGGCTGTGATTAAATGGTTTGTTGATGGTGAGCACGACACTGTGACGCGCAGGAGCCTTGAATCCTTTATTATTGCTCTTTTTTCTAGTCTCATCAACCTTTAACATTGAAGCCAAATTCACTCACACATTCGCACGGCGCTTTTCTGACGC